>NC_060184.1:3386861-3401861 GCF_021184085.1 Oncorhynchus gorbuscha
AGCAGGGTAACAGAACCAGTCATTATAGCAGGGTAACAGAACCAGTCATTATAGCAGGGTAACAGAACCAGTCATTATAGCAGGGTAACAGAACCAGTCATTATAGCAGGGTAGGTGGTAACAGGAACCAGTCATTATAGCAGGGTAACAGAACCAGTCATTAACAGGGTAACAGAACCAGTCATTATAGCAGGGTAGTAGCAGGGTAACAGAACCAGTCATTATAGCAGGGTAACAGAACCAGTCATTATAGCAGGGTAACAGAACCAGTCATTATAGCAGGGTAACAGAACCAGTCATTATAGCAGGGTAACAGAACCAGTCATTATAGGGTAGGTGGTAACAGGGTAACAGAACCAGTCATTATAGCAGGGTAACAGAACCAGTCATTATAGCAGGGTAGGTTGGTAACAGGGTAACAGAACCAGTCATTATAGCAGGGTAACAGAACCAGTCATTATAGCAGTAACAGGTAACAGGGTGGTAACCAGTCATTATAGCAGGGTAACAGAACCAGTCATTATAGCAGGGTAGGGTGGTAACAGGGTAACAGAATAGTCATTATAACAGGGTAACAGAACCAGTCATTATAGCAGGGTAGGGTGGGGTAACAGAACCAGTCATTATAGCAGGGTATTATAGCAGGGTAACAGAACCAGTCATTATAAGGGTGGTAACAGGGTAACAGAACCAGTCATTATAGCAGGGTAACAGAACCAGTCATTATAGCAGAACCAGTCATTATAGCAGGGTAACAGAACCAGTCATTATAGCAGGGTAACAGAACCAGTCATTATAGCAGGGTAGGTGGTGGTAACAGAACCAGTCATTATAGCAGGGTAACAGAACCAGTCATTATAGCAGTAACAGAACCAGTCATTATAGCAGGGTAGGGTGGTAACAGGGTAACAGAACCAGTCATTATAGCAGGGTAACAGAACCAGTCATTATAGCAGGGTAACAGAACCAGTCATTATAGCAGGGTAACAGAACCAGTCATTATAGCAGGGTAACAGAACCAGTCATTATAGCAGGGTAACAGAACCAGTCATTATAGGGTAGTAACAGGGTAACAGAACCAGTCATTATAGCAGGGTAACAGAACCAGTCATTATAGCAGGGTAACAGAACCAGTCATTATAGCAGGGTAACAGAACCAGTCATTATAGCAGGGTAACAGAACCAGTCATTATAGCAGGGTAACAGAACCAGTCATTATAGCAGGGTAACAGAACCAGTCATTATAGCAGGGTAGGGTAACAGAACAGAACCAGTCATTATAGCAGGGTGGTAACAGAACCAGTCATTATAGCAGGGTAACAGAACCAGTCATTATAATGGTAACAGGGTAACAGAACCAGTCATTATAGCAGGGTAACAGAACCAGTCATTAACAGGGTAACAGAACCAGTCATTATAGCAGGGTAACAGAACCAGGGTAACAGAACCAGTCATTATAGGATGGCAGGGTAACAGAACCAGTCATTATAACAGGGTAACAGAACCAGTCATTATAGCAGGGTAACAGAACCAGTCATTATAGCAGGGTAACAGAACCAGTCATTATAGCAGGGTAACAGAACCAGTCATTATAGCAGGGTAACAGAACCAGTCATTATAGCAGGGTAGGGTGGTAACAGGGTAACAGAACCAGTCATTATAGCAGGGTAACAGAACCAGTCATTATAGCAGGGTAACAGAACCAGTCATTATAGCAGGGTAGGGTGGTAACAGAACCAGTCATTATAGCAGGGTAACAGAACCAGTCATTATAGCAGGGTAGGGTGGTAACAGGGTAACAGAACCAGTCATTATAGCAGGGTAACAGAAACAGTCATTATAGCAGGGTAACAGAACCAGTCATTATAACAGGGTAACAGAACCAGTCATTATAGCAGGGTAGGGTGGTAACAGGGTAACAGAACCAGTCATTATAGCAGGGTAACAGAACCAGTCATTATAGCAGGGTAACAGAACCAGTCATTATAGCAGGGTAGGGTGGTAACAGGGTAACAGAACCAGTCATTATAGCAGGGTAGGTTGGTAACAGGGTAACAGAACCAGTCATTATAGCAGGGTAACAGAACCAGTCATTATAGCAGGGTACCAGTGGTAACAGGGTAACAGAACCAGTCATTATAGCAGGGTAACAGAACCAGTCATTATAGCAGGGTAGGGTGGTAACAGGGTAACAGAACCAGTCATTATAGCAGGGTAACAGAACCAGTCATTATAGCAGGGGGTAACAGAACCAGTCATTATAGCAGGGTAGGGTGGTAACAGGGTAACAGAACCAGTCATTATAGCAGGGTAACAGAACCAGTCATTATAGCAGGGTAGGGTGGTAACAGGGTAACAGAACCAGTCATTATAGCAGGGTAGGGTGGTAACAGGGTAACAGAACCAGTCATTATAGCAGGGTAACAGAACCAGTCATTATAGCAGGGTAGGTTGGTAACAGGGTAACAGAACCAGTCATTATAGCAGGGTAACAGAACCAGTCGTAATAGCAGGGTAACAGAACCAGTCATTATAGCAGGGTAGGGTGGTAACAGGGTAACAGAACCAGTCATTATAGCAGGGTAGGGTGGTAACAGGGTAACAGAACCAGTCATTATAGCAGGGTAGGGTGGTAACAGGGTAACAGAACCAGTCATTATAGCAGGGTAGGGTGGTAACAGGGTAACAGAACCAGTCATTATAGCAGGGTAGGGTGGTAACAGGGTAACAGAACCAGTCATTATAGCAGGGTAACAGAACCAGTCATTATAGCAGGGTAACAGAACCAGTCATTATAGCAGGGTAACAGAACCAGTCATTATAGCAGGGTAGGGTGGTAACAGGGTAACAAAACCAGTCATTATAGCAGGGTAACAGAACCAGTCATTATAGCAGGGTAACAGAACCAGTCATTATAGCAGGGTAACAGAACCAGTCATTATAGCAGGGTAACAGAACCAGTCGTAATAGCAGGGTAACAGAACCAGTCATTATAGCAGGGTAGGGTGGTAACAGGGTAACAGAACCAGTCATTATAGCAGGGTAGGGTGGTAACAGGGTAACAGAACCAGTCATTATAGCAGGGTAGGGTGGTAACAGGGTAACAGAACCAGTCATTATAGCAGGGTAACAGAACCAGTCATTATAGCAGGGTAACAGAACCAGTCATTATAGCAGGGTAACAGAACCAGTCATTATAGCAGGGTAGGGTGGTAACAGGGTAACAAAACCAGTCATTATAGCAGGGTAACAGAACCAGTCATTATAGCAGGGTAACAGAACCAGTCATTATAGCAGGGTAACAGAACCAGTCATTATAGCAGGGTAACAGAACCAGTCATTATAGCAGGGTAGGGTGGTAACAGGGTAACAGAACCAGTCATTATAGCAGGGTAACAGAACCAGTCATTATAGCAGGGTAGGGTGGTAACAGAACCAGTCATTATAGCAGGGTAACAGAACCAGTCATTATAGCAGGGTAACAGAACCAGTCATTATAGCAGGGTAGGGTGGTAACAGGGTAACAGAACCAGTCATTATAGCAGGGTAACAGAACCAGTCATTATAGCAGGGTAACAGAACCAGTCATTATAGCAGGGTAGGGTGGTAACAGGGTAACAGAACCAGTCATTATAGCAGGGTAACAGAACCAGTCATTATAGCAGGGTAACAGAACCAGTCATTAGAGCAGGGTAGGGTGGTAACAGAACCAGTCATTATAGCAGGGTAACAGAACCAGTCATTATAACAGGGTAACAGAACCAGTCATTAGAGCAGGGTAACAGAACCAGTCATTATAGCAGGGTAACAGAACCAGTCATTATAACAGGGTAACAGAACCAGTCATTATAGCAGGGTAGGGTGGTAACAGGGTAACAGAACCAGTCATTATAGCAGGGTAACAGAACCAGTCATTATAGCAGGGTAGGGTGGTAACAGGGTAACAGAACCAGTCATTATAGCAGGGTAACAGAACCAGTCATTATAGCAGGGTAGGGTTGTAACAGGGTAACAGAACCAGTCATTATAGCAGGGTAACAGAACCAGTCATTATAGCAGGGTAACAGAACCAGTCATTATAACAGGGTAACAGAACCAGTCATTATAGCAGGGTAGGGTGGTAACAGGGTAACAGAACCAGTCATTATAGCAGGGTAACAGAACCAGTCATTATAGCAGGGTAGGGTGGTAACAGGGTAACAGAACCAGTCATTATAGCAGGGTAACAGAACCAGTCATTATAGCAGGGTAGGTTGGTAACAGGGTAACAGAACCAGTCATTATAGCAGGGTAACAGAACCAGTCATTATAGCAGGGTAGGTTGGTAACAGGGTAACAGAACCAGTCATTATAGCAGGGTAACAGAACCAGTCATTATAGCAGGGTAGGGTGGTAACAGGGTAACAGAACCAGTCATTATAGCAGGGTAACAGAACCAGTCATTATAGCGGGGTAACATAATCAGTCATTATAGCAGGGTAACAGAACCAGTCATAATAGCAGGGTAGGGTGGTAACAGGGTAACAGAACCAGTCATTATAGCAGGGTAACAGAACCAGTCATTATAGCAGGGTAGGGTGGTAACAGGGTAACAGAACCAGTCATTATAGCAGGGTAGGGTGGTAACAGAACCAGTCATTATAGCAGGGTAACAGAACCAGTCATTATAGCAGGGTAACAGAACCAGTCATTATAGCAGGGTAACAGAACCAGTCATTATAGCAGGGTAACAGAACCAGTCGTAATAGCAGGGTAACAGAACCAGTCATTATAGCAGGGTAGGGTGGTAACAGGGTAACAGAACCAGTCATTATAGCAGGGTAACAGAACCAGTCATTATAGCAGGGTAGGGTGGTAACAGGGTAACAGAACCAGTCATTATAGCAGGGTAACAGAACCAGTCATTATAGCAGGGTAGGGTGGTAACAGGGTAACAGAACCAGTCATTATAGCAGGGTAGGGTGGTAACAGGGTAACAGAACCAGTCATTATAGCAGGGTAACAGAACCAGTCATTATAGCAGGGTAACAGAACCAGTCATTATAGCAGGGTAGGGTGGTAACAGGGTAACAGAACCAGTCATTATAGCAGGGTAGGGTGGTAACAGGGTAACAGAACCAGTCATTATAGCAGGGTAACAGAACCAGTCATTATAGCAGGGTAACAGAACCAGTCATTATAGCAGGGTAACAGAACCAGTCATTATAGCAGGGTAGGGTGGTAACAGGGTAACAGAACCAGTCATTATAGCAGGGTAGGGTGGTAACAGAACCAGTCATTATAGCAGGGTAACAGAACCAGTCATTATAGCAGGGTAGGGTGGTAACAGGGTAACAGAACCAGTCATTATAGCAGGGTAGGGTGGTAACAGGGTAACAGAACCAGTCATTATAGCAGGGTAGGGTGGTAACAGGGTAACAGAACCAGTCATTATAGCAGGGTAACAGAACCAGTCATTATAGCAGGGTAACAGAACCAGTCATTATAGCAGGGTAGGGTGGTAACAGGGTAACAGAACCAGTCATTATAGCAGGGTAACAGAACCAGTCATTATAGCAGGGTAACAGAACCAGTCATTATAACAGGGTAACAGAACCAGTCATTATAGCAGGGTAACAGAACCAGTCATTATAGCAGGGTAACAGAACCAGTCATTATAGCAGGGTAACAGAACCAGTCATTATAGCAGGGTAGGGTGGTAACAGGGTAACAGAACCAGTCATTATAGCAGGGTAACAGAACCAGTCATTATAGCAGGGTAACAGAACCAGTCATTATAGCAGGGTAACAGAACCAGTCATTATAGCAGGGTAGGGTGGTAACAGGGTAACAGAACCAGTCATTATAGCAGGGTAGGGTGGTAACAGGGTAACAGAACCAGTCATTATAGCAGGGTAACAGAACCAGTCATTATAGCAGGGTAACAGAACCAGTCATTATAGCAGGGTAGGGTGGTAACAGGGTAACAGAACCAGTCATTATAGCAGGGTAACAGAACCAGTCATTATAGCAGGGTAACAGAACCAGTCATTATAGCAGGGTAACAGAACCAGTCATTATAACAGGGTAGGGTGGTAATAGGGTAACAGAACCAGTCATTATAGCAGGGTAGGGAGGTAACAGGGTAACAGAACCAGTCATTATAGCAGGGTAACAGAACCAGTCATTATAGCAGGGTAGGGTGGTAACAGGGTAACAGAACCAGTCATTATAGCAGGGTAACAGAACCAGTCATTATAACAGGGTAACAGAACCAGTCATTATAGCAGGGTAACAGAACCAGTCATTATAGCAGGGTAGGGTGGTAACAGGGTAACAGAACCAGTCATTATAACAGGGTAGGGTGGTAACAGGGTAACAGAACCAGTCATTATAGCAGGGTAACAGAACCAGTCATTATAACAGGGTAACAGAACCAGTCATTATAGCAGGGTAGGGTGGTAACAGGGTAACAGAACCAGTCATTATAGCAGGGTAACAGAAACAGTCATTATAGCAGGGTAGGGTGGTAACAGGGTAACAGAACCAGTCATTATAGCAGGGTAACAGAACCAGTCATTATAGCAGGGTAACAGAACCAGTCATTATAGCAGGGTAACAGAACCAGTCATTATAACAGGGTAACAGAACCAGTCATTATAGCAGGGTAACAGAACCAGTCATTATAGCAGGGTAACAGAACCAGTCATTATAGCAGGGTAACAGAACCAGTCATTATAGCAGGGTAGGGTGGTAACAGGGTAACAGAACCAGTCATTATAGCAGGGTAACAGAACCAGTCATTATAGCAGGGTAACAGAACCAGTCATTATAGCAGGGTAGGGTGGTAACAGGGTAACAGAACCAGTCATTATAGCAGGGTAACAGAACCAGTCATTATAGCAGGGTAACAGAACCAGTCATTATAGCAGGGTAACAGAACCAGTCATTATAGCAGGGTAGGGTGGTAACAGGGTAACAGAACCAGTCATTATAGCAGGGTAACAGAACCAGTCATTATAGCAGGGTAACAGAACCAGTCATTATAACAGGGTAACAGAACCAGTCATTATAGCAGGGTAACAGAACCAGTCATTATAGCAGGGTAACAGAACCAGTCATAATAGCAGGGTAACAGAACCAGTCATTATAGCAGGGTAACAGAACCAGTCATTATAGCAGGGTAACAGAACCAGTCATTATAGCAGGGTAACAGAACCAGTCATTATAGCAGGGTAGGGTGGTAACAGGGTAACAGAACCAGTCATTATAGCAGGGTAACAGAACCAGTCATTATAGCAGGGTAACAGAACCAGTCATTATAGCAGGGTAACAGAACCAGTCATTATAGCAGGGTAGGGTGGTAACAGGGTAACAGAACCAGTCATTATAGCAGGGTAACAGAACCAGTCATAATAGCAGGGTAACAGAACCAGTCATTATAGCAGGGTAACAGAACCAGTCATTATAGCAGGGTAGGGTGGTAACAGGGTAACAGAACCAGTCATTATAGCAGGGTAACAGAACCAGTCATTATAGCAGGGTAACAGAACCAGTCATTATAGCAGGGTAGGGTGGTAACAGGGTAACAGAACCAGTCATTATAACAGGGTAACAGAACCAGTCATTATAGCAGGGTAACAGAACCAGTCATTATAGCAGGGTAACAGAACCAGTCATTATAGCAGGGTAGGGTGGTAACAGGGTAACAGAACCAGTCATTATAGCAGGGTAACAGAACCAGTCATTATAGCAGGGTAACAGAACCAGTCATTATAGCAGGGTAACAGAACCAGTCATTATAGCAGGGTAACAGAACCAGTCATTATAGCAGGGTAGGGTGGTAACAGAACCAGTCATTATAGCAGGGTAACAGAACCAGTCATTATAGCAGGGTAACAGAACCAGTCATTATAGCAGGGTAGGGTGGTAACAGGGTAACAGAACCAGTCATTATAGCAGGCTAACAGAACCAGTCATTATAGCAGGGTAACAGAACCAGTCATTATAGCAGGGTAACAGAACCAGTCATTATAACAGGGTAACAGAACCAGTCATTATAACAGGGTAACAGAACCAGTCATTATAGCAGGGTAGGGTGGTAACAGGGTAACAGAACCAGTCATTATAGCAGGGTAACAGAACCAGTCATTATAGCAGGGTAACAGAACCAGTCATTATAGCAGGGTAACAGAACCAGTCATTATAGCAGGGTAACAGAACCAGTCATTATAGCAGGGTAACAGAACCAGTCATTATAGCAGGGTAACAGAACCAGTCATTATAGCAGGGTAGGGTGGTAACAGGGTAACAGAACCAGTCATTATAGCAGGGTAGGGTGGTAACAGGGTAACAGAACCAGTCATTATAGCAGGGTAACAGAACCAGTCATTATAGCAGGGTAGGGTGGTAACAGGGTAACAGAACCAGTCATTATAGCAGGGTAACAGAACCAGTCATTATAGCAGGGTAACAGAACCAGTCATTATAGCAGGGTAGGATGGTAACAGGGTAACAGAACCAGTCATTATAGCAGGGTAGGATGGTAAACAGGGTAACAGAACCAGTCATTATAACAGGGTAACAGAACCAGTCATTATAGCAGGGTAACAGAACCAGTCATTATAGCAGGGTAACAGAACCAGTCATTATAGCAGGGTAACAGAACCAGTCATTATAGCAGGGTAACAGAACCAGTCATTATAGCAGGGTAGGGTGGTAACAGGGTAACAGAACCAGTCATTATAGCAGGGTAACAGAACCAGTCATTATAGCAGGGTAACAGAACCAGTCATTATAGCAGGGTAGGGTGGTAACAGAACCAGTCATTATAGCAGGGTAACAGAACCAGTCATTATAGCAGGGTAGGGTGGTAACAGGGTAACAGAACCAGTCATTATAGCAGGGTAACAGAACCAGTCATTATAGCAGGGTAACAGAACCAGTCATTATAGCAGGGTAACAGAACCAGTCATTATAGCAGGGTAGGGTGGTAACAGGGTAACAGAACCAGTCATTATAGCAGGGTAACAGAACCAGTCATTATAGCAGGGTAACAGAACCAGTCATTATAGCAGGGTAGGGTGGTAACAGGGTAACAGAACCAGTCATTATAGCAGGGTAGGTTGGTAACAGGGTAACAGAACCAGTCATTATAGCAGGGTAACAGAACCAGTCATTATAGCAGGGTAGGGTGGTAACAGGGTAACAGAACCAGTCATTATAGCAGGGTAACAGAACCAGTCATTATAGCAGGGTAGGGTGGTAACAGGGTAACAGAACCAGTCATTATAGCAGGGTAACAGAACCAGTCATTATAGCAGGGTAACAGAACCAGTCATTATAGCAGGGTAGGGTGGTAACAGGGTAACAGAACCAGTCATTATAGCAGGGTAACAGAACCAGTCATTATAGCAGGGTAACAGAACCAGTCATTATAGCAGGGTAGGGTGGTAACAGGGTAACAGAACCAGTCATTATAGCAGGGTAACAGAACCAGTCATTATAGCAGGGTAGGTTGGTAACAGGGTAACAGAACCAGTCATTATAGCAGGGTAACAGAACCAGTCATAATAGCAGGGTAACAGAACCAGTCATTATAGCAGGGTAGGGTGGTAACAGGGTAACAGAACCAGTCATTATAGCAGGGTAACAGGGTGGTAACAGGGTAACAGAACCAGTCATTATAGCAGGGTAGGGTGGTAACAGGGTAACAGAACCAGTCATTATAGCAGGGTAGGGTGGTAACAGGGTAACAGAACCAGTCATTATAGCAGGGTAGGGTGGTAACAGGGTAACAGAACCAGTCATTATAGCAGGGTAACAGAACCAGTCATTATAGCAGGGTAACAGAACCAGTCATTATAGCAGGGTAACAGAACCAGTCATT
This sequence comes from Oncorhynchus gorbuscha, assembly GCF_021184085.1. Classification (NCBI taxonomy): domain Eukaryota; kingdom Metazoa; phylum Chordata; class Actinopteri; order Salmoniformes; family Salmonidae; genus Oncorhynchus; species Oncorhynchus gorbuscha. The sequence goes on from NC_060184.1 coordinate 3,396,730, forward strand.
ATAGCAGGGTAGGGTGGTAACAGGGTAACAAAACCAGTCATTATAGCAGGGTAACAGAACCAGTCATTATAGCAGGGTAACAGAACCAGTCATTATAGCAGGGTAACAGAACCAGTCATTATAGCAGGGTAACAGAACCAGTCATTATAGCAGGGTAACAGAACCAGTCATTATAGCAGGGTAGGGTGGTAACAGGGTAACAGAACCAGTCATTATAGCAGGGTAGGGTGGTAACAGGGTAACAGAACCAGTCATTATAGCAGGGTAGGGTGGTAACAGGGTAACAGAACCAGTCATTATAGCAGGGTAACAGAACCAGTCATTATAGCAGGGTAACAGAACCAGTCATTATAGCAGGGTAACAGAACCAGTCATTATAGCAGGGTAGGGTGGTAACAGGGTAACAAAACCAGTCATTATAGCAGGGTAACAGAACCAGTCATTATAGCAGGGTAACAGAACCAGTCATTATAGCAGGGTAACAGAACCAGTCATTATAGCAGGGTAACAGAACCAGTCATTATAGCAGGGTAGGGTGGTAACAGGGTAACAGAACCAGTCATTATAGCAGGGTAACAGAACCAGTCATTATAGCAGGGTAGGGTGGTAACAGAACCAGTCATTATAGCAGGGTAACAGAACCAGTCATTATAGCAGGGTAACAGAACCAGTCATTATAGCAGGGTAGGGTGGTAACAGGGTAACAGAACCAGTCATTATAGCAGGGTAACAGAACCAGTCATTATAGCAGGGTAACAGAACCAGTCATTATAGCAGGGTAGGGTGGTAACAGGGTAACAGAACCAGTCATTATAGCAGGGTAACAGAACCAGTCATTATAGCAGGGTAACAGAACCAGTCATTATAGCAGGGTAGGGTGGTAACAGAACCAGTCATTATAGCAGGGTAACAGAACCAGTCATTATAGCAGGGTAACAGAACCAGTCATTATAGCAGGGTAACAGAACCAGTCATTATAGCAGGGTAACAGAACCAGTCATTATAACAGGGTAACAGAACCAGTCATTTATAGGGTGGTAACAGGGTAACAGAACCAGTCATTATAGCAGGGTAACAGAACCAGTCATTATAGCAGGGTAGGGTGGTAACAGGGTAACAGAACCAGTCATTATAGCAGGGTAACAGAACCAGTCATTATAGCAGGGTAGGGTTGTAACAGGGTAACAGAACCAGTCATTATAGCAGGGTAACAGAACCAGTCATTATAGCAGGGTAACAGAACCAGTCATTATAGCAGGGTAACAGAACCAGTCATTATAGCAGGGTAGGGTGGTAACAGGGTAACAGAACCAGTCATTATAGCAGGGTAACAGAACCAGTCATTATAGCAGGGTAACAGAACCAGTCATTATAGCAGGGTAGGGTGGTAACAGGGTAACAGAACCAGTCATTATAGCAGGGTAGGTTGGTAACAGGGTAACAGAACCAGTCATTATAGCAGGGTAACAGAACCAGTCATTATAGCAGGGTAGGGTGGTAACAGGGTAACAGAACCAGTCATTATAGCAGGGTAACAGAACCAGTCATTATAGCAGGGTAGGGTGGTAACAGGGTAACAGAACCAGTCATTATAGCAGGGTAACAGAACCAGTCATTATAGCAGGGTAACAGAACCAGTCATTATAGCAGGGTAGGGTGGTAACAGGGTAACAGAACCAGTCATTATAGCAGGGTAACAGAACCAGTCATTATAGCAGGGTAACAGAACCAGTCATTATAGCAGGGTAGGGTGGTAACAGGGTAACAGAACCAGTCATTATAGCAGGGTAACAGAACCAGTCATTATAGCAGGGTAGGTTGGTAACAGGGTAACAGAACCAGTCATTATAGCAGGGTAACAGAACCAGTCATTATAGCAGGGTAACAGAACCAGTCATTATAGCAGGGTAGGGTGGTAACAGGGTAACAGAACCAGTCATTATAGCAGGGTAGGGTGGTAACAGGGTAACAGAACCAGTCATTATAGCAGGGTAGGGTGGTAACAGGGTAACAGAACCAGTCATTATAGCAGGGTAGGGTGGTAACAGGGTAACAGAACCAGTCATTATAGCAGGGTAGGGTGGTAACAGGGTAACAGAACCAGTCATTATAGCAGGGTAACAGAACCAGTCATTATAGCAGGGTAACAGAACCAGTCATTATAGCAGGGTAACAGAACCAGTCATTATAGCAGGGTAGGGTGGTAACAGGGTAACAAAACCAGTCATTATAGCAGGGTAACAGAACCAGTCATTATAGCAGGGTAACAGAACCAGTCATTATAGCAGGGTAACAGAACCAGTCATTATAGCAGGGTAACAGAACCAGTCGTTATAGCAGGGTAACAGAACCAGTCATTATAGCAGGGTAGGGTGGTAACAGGGTAACAGAACCAGTCATTATAGCAGGGTAACAGGAACCAGTCATTATAGCAGGGTAACAGAACCAGTCATTATAGCAGGGTAGGGTGGTAACAGGGTAACAGAACCAGTCATTATAGCAGGGTAACAGAACCAGTCATTATAGCAGGGTAACAGAACCAGTCATTATAGCAGGGTAACAGAACCAGTCATTATAGCAGGGTAGGGTGGTAACAGGGTAACAAAACCAGTCATTATAGCAGGGTAACAGAACCAGTCATTATAGCAGGGTAACAGAACCAGTCATTATAGCAGGGTAACAGAACCAGTCATTATAGCAGGGTAACAGAACCAGTCATTATAGCAGGGTAGGGTGGTAACAGGGTAACAGAACCAGTCATTATAGCAGGGTAACAGAACCAGTCATTATAGCAGGGTAGGGTGGTAACAGAACCAGTCATTATAGCAGGGTAACAGAACCAGTCATTATAGCAGGGTAACAGAACCAGTCATTATAGCAGGGTAGGGTGGTAACAGGGTAACAGAACCAGTCATTATAGCAGGGTAACAGAACCAGTCATTATAGCAGGGTAACAGAACCAGTCATTATAGCAGGGTAGGGTGGTAACAGGGTAACAGAACCAGTCATTATAGCAGGGTAACAGAACCAGTCATTATAGCAGGGTAACAGAACCAGTCATTAGAGCAGGGTAGGGAGGTAACAGAACCAGTCATTATAGCAGGGTAACAGAACCAGTCATTATAACAGGGTAACAGAACCAGTCATTATAGCAGGGTAACAGAACCAGTCATTATAGCAGGGTAACAGAACCAGTCATTATAACAGGGTAACAGAACCAGTCATTATAGCAGGGTAGGGTGGTAACAGGGTAACAGAACCAGTCATTATAGCAGGGTAACAGAACCAGTCATTATAGCAGGGTAGGGTGGTAACAGGGTAACAGAACCAGTCATTATAGCAGGGTAACAGAACCAGTCATTATAGCAGGGTAGGGGTAACAGGGTAACAGAACCAGTCATTATAGCAGGGTAACAGAACCAGTCATTATAGCAGGGTAACAGAACCAGTCATTATAACAGGGTAACAGAACCAGTCATTATAGCAGGGTAGGGTGGTAACAGGGTAACAGAACCAGTCATTATAGCAGGGTAACAGAACCAGTCATTATAGCAGGGTAACAGAACCAGTCATTATAGCAGGGTAACAGAACCAGTCATTATAGCAGGGTAACAGAACCAGTCATTATAGCAGGGTAGGTTGGTAACAGGGTAACAGAACCAGTCATTATAGCAGGGTAACAGAACCAGTCATTATAGCAGGGTAGGTTGGTAACAGGGTAACAGAACCAGTCATTATAGCAGGGTAACAGAACCAGTCATTATAGCAGGGTAGGGTGGTAACAGGGTAACAGAACCAGTCATTATAGCAGGGTAACAGAACCAGTCATTATAGCAGGGTAACAGAACCAGTCATTATAGCAGGGTAACAGAACCAGTCATTATAGCAGGGTAGGGTGGTAACAGGGTAACAGAACCAGTCATTATAGCAGGGTAACAGAACCAGTCATTATAGCAGGGTAGGGTCATTATACAGGGTAACAGAACCAGTCATTATAGCAGGGTAGGGTGGTAACAGAACCAGTCATTATAGCAGGGTAACAGAACCAGTCATTATAGCAGGGTAACAGAACCAGTCATTATAGCAGGGTAACAGAACCAGTCATTATAGCAGGGTAACAGAACCAGTCATTATAGCAGGGTAACAGAACCAGTCATTATAGCAGGGTAGGGTGGTAACAGTAACAGAACCAGTCATTATAGCAGGGTAACAGAACCAGTCATTATAGCAGGGTAGGGTGGTAACAGGGTAACAGAACCAGTCATTATAGCAGGGTAACAGAACCAGTCATTATAGCAGGGAACCAGTCATTATAGCAGGGTAACAGAACCAGTCATTATAGCAGGGTAGGGTGGTAACAGGGTAACAGAACCAGTCATTATAGCAGGGTAACAGAACCAGTCATTATAGCAGGGTAACAGAACCAGTCATTATAGCAGGGTAGGGTGGTAACAGGGTAACAGAACCAGTCATTATAGCAGGGTAGGGTGGTAACAGGGTAACAGAACCAGTCATTATAGCAGGGTAACAGAACCAGTCAACAGAACCAGTCATTATAGCAGGGTAACAGAACCAGTCATTATAGTAGGGTGGTAACAGGGTAACAGAACCAGTCATTATAGCAGGGTAACAGAACCAGTCATTATAGCAGGGTAACAGAACCAGTCATTATAGCAGGGTAGGGTGGTAACAGGGTAACAGAACCAGTCATTATAGCAGGGTAGGGTGGTAACAGGGTAACAGAACCAGTCATTATAGCAGGGTAGGGTGGTAACAGGGTAACAGAACCAGTCATTATAGCAGGGTAACAGAACCAGTCATTATAGCAGGGTAACAGAACCAGTCATTATAGCAGGGTAGGGTGGTAACAGGGTAACAGAACCAGTCATTATAGCAGGGTAACAGAACCAGTCATTATAGCAGGGTAACAGAACCAGTCATTATAACAGGGTAACAGAACCAGTCATTATAGCAGGGTAACAGAACCAGTCATTATAGCAGGGTAACAGAACCAGTCATTATAGCAGGGTAACAGAACCAGTCATTATAGCAGGGTAGGGTGGTAACAGGGTAACAGAACCAGTCATTATAGCAGGGTAACAGAACCAGTCATTATAGCAGGGTAACAGAAC
>NC_060184.1:3406861-3501861 GCF_021184085.1 Oncorhynchus gorbuscha
CAAAGTAGCCACCTTTTGCCTTGATGACAGCTTTCAACACTCTTGGAATTTTCTCAACCAGCTTCATGAGGTAGTCACCTGGAATGCATTTTAATTAACAGGTGTGCCTTGTTAAAAGTAATTTGTGGAATTTATTTTCTTCTTAATGAGATTGAGCCAATCAGTTGTGACAAGGTAGGGGTGGTATACAGAAGATAGCCCTATTTGGTAAAAGACCAGGTCCATATTATGGCAAGAACAGCTCAAATAAGCAAAGAGAAACAACAGTCCATCATTACTTTAAGACATGAAGGTCAGTCAATAAGGAAAATGTCAAGAACTTTAAAAGTTTCTTCAAGTGCAGTCGCAAAAACCATCAAGCGCTATGATGAAACTGGCTCTCATGAGGACCACCACAGGAATGGAAGACCCAGAGTTACCTCTGCTGCAGAAGATAAGTTCATTAGTTATCAGCCTCATAAATTGCAGCCCAAATAAATGCTTCACAGAGTTCAAGTAACAAACACATCTCAACATCAACTGTTCAGAGGAGACTGTGTGAATCAGACCTTCAGGGTCAATTTGCTGCAAAGAAACCACTACTAAAGGACACCAATAAGAAGAAGAGACTTGCTTGGGCCAAGACACACGAGCAATGGACATTAGACCAGAGGAAATTTGTCCTTTGGTCTGATGAGTCCAAATGTGAGATTTTTGAATCCAACCACAGTGTCTTTGTGAGACGCAGAGTAGGTGAACGGATGATCTCCGCATGTGTGGATCGCACTGTGAAGCATGGAGGAGGAGGTGTGATGGAGTAGGAATGCTTTGCTGCTGAAGGGAAAACAGCCAACAAGTGCTCAGCATATGTGGGAACTCCTTCAAGACTCTAGGAAAGCATTCCTCGTGAAGCTGGTTGAGAGAATGGCAAAAACTGTAATCAAGGCAAAGGGTGGCTACTTTGAAGAATCTCAAATATAAAATATATTGTTACATCATTACATATTTGATTGTTTTGATGTCTTCACTATATTCTACAAAATAGTGACGTGGTATGGAAAATATTGTCTTTTTGAATTTGTTTTTTTATTCTGCTTTTTTCAGGGATGCTGCAGCAACCGCAGAGAGAGAGAGAGAGAGGGGGGGAGAGAGAGAGAGGCAGAGAGAGAGAGGGAGAGGGAGAGAGAGGGAGAGAGAGAGAGAGAGAGAGAAAGAGAGAGAGAGAGAGAGAGAGAGAGAGAGAGAGAGAGAGAGAGAGAGAGAGAGAGAGAGAGAGGCAGAGGGGAGCAAGAGAGCGAGAGAGGGGCAGAGGTAGAGAGCAGAGAGGGAAGAGAGCAGAGAGAGAGAGAGAGAGAGGGGGGATAGAGAGAGAGGCAGAGGTAGAGAGCAAGAGAGCGAGAGAGGGGCAGAGAGAGAGAGAGACAGAGAGGGAGATAGAGAGAGGCAGAAAGAGAGAGAGAGAGAGAGAGGGGGGATAGAGAGAGAGGCAGAGGTAGAGAGCAAGAGAGCGAGAGAGAGAGAGAGAGTGTCACTAGCGCAGCGAAGGAGCGTGAGGCGAACACATGCCAGATGACTACAAGCACCTGTTATCTGAGCAAGACAGAACAAAACTACATATCCTCTCAAAAATAAAATCTCTCTCTCTGTTAGCAGCACAAAATAACGTTTTTAAACAACTTCTAACTCCAACCGCAACAATGCAGGAAATAGAAACATAATTTTAACGCAGTTGTTGAGAGACAAATATAAATTAAATGATAGTCCATCTAAAAGCCCAGACAGCAGCTTCTGTAGTGTAGTATTTGTAGTTATTCTACCTGTGTCTTGGCCGCCTGGCCATGCGAAGGGTAGTTTCTGTAGAGAGCAACTCGATGTCCGTGTCCTCGCTGAGCGCTGCGGTGCCGTTCTGTTCTGACTGTCTCTCCTGTCTGCCGAGGAAGAAGGAGCAGGTTGACATTAAAATAGTGAAGGATCACGCAGGCTTGTAAACAGAGCGGAAAGCCACGAGTCCCCGCTATAGCCCCTCCTCCTCCCTACCTCCTCACTCTCCTCCTCCTCCTCCTCCTCCTGCAACTCGCTCCGTTTGGCGCCCTGACATAGGCGCGTATTCCTTACCCTTTCCGCGCTTAAACTCTGTCGCTACTCTTCAAGAGGTTCATTCTAGTTTTTCTTGGAGACAAAAAATAGTAAATATGTGGACAGGGAACGGGGGTTATTGTATCTGACGAGAATGTAAACAATTGTGGACTTAATGTTTTGGCATGGAGTTGAGTGGACCGCGAGGTGAAGCAAGGTGGCATGATGGGTTATGTTTCTCCTCTCTCTGCCTGTTGCTGGGCTGCTGCAGTTATTTGATTATTTATCGTGTTACCGAAGTAGGCTACCACCTCTATTCATATCGATCTTGCGTCGTGTTGATAACGCCTCAAATGATTAAGCCTGGTGCGTGTTTTGACCGCAGTGGTACAAGACATTCCGTGTCCTGAATGAAGGGTGAAGTTGCTCTTGTATCGCGAGATGAGTCATTCATGTCACTTTATGATCGTAGTCTATTCCTAGGCTACTGTAACCTATTTCATATCGCGTATTGATAGGCTAAGGCCTCAAATAAATGAGTGAGTTTGTCAACAGCAGTAGTCGATTTTCTGTGTATAATATCAATGGGGGAAAATGCTCTATTAATGAAATGTGATTCATTCAAGTTTATAATTACGTATAATTAGATCGTAGTTACCTATTTATAACTAGTCTATTGTAGCCAGTTCATATTGATCAAAATTAGGGAGTTTTTGAAAAGTAGTGGTAAATGATGTGTTTGACCTCATGTCAGTAGGGAGAGCGCTGTTGTAGCCTAATGATGAGATATTAGTCACCATAAATCGTCCACTTTCACGTTGAGGTCAAATGACATGCTCTGTTCACTACCTTCAGATAGCACCATATTCTCATTATCACTCGGGCAACGTGTTTGGGTTAAGTTCATGTCACATTGTGGATATTACTTTTATCTAAACGTGTGTTTTTACAGGTCCATTAAAAACAAGCCAGTCTGGGACAACCGGTTTTTCCTCATAAACACAAAACTAGAACTCACGTTGTTTTTTGTTTGTAAACCCACATAACCATGATCTAATCTCAGGCCCGTCTCTTCAGTATGGCCTAGAGGAGAGGAGTCCGATGGTCACAGTTACTTGTATGAATGTGTGTTCTCATATAGTTTATTGTTCTTCACGATACGCTATCGTATTGTCTCGGTCACTTACAATTACCGTCACCCCTAAAAACACACTATTGTCCCCGGTCACTCATCCTCGCGTGATGGGGTCAACACACTGAACAGAACGTTGCATGCGGCGTGGAGTGGACACCGCGCACGTAGTGAAACGTTACATCGCTAACGTCTATATAACGTCTATAAAACACTATTATGGTTAGGGTTAGATTGTTTGACACAAGCAAACTTTTTTTTTTTAAACAAATCTAATTAAACACGATTACCTTTTTATTACCTTTTATTTTGCTTAGATTCCAGCATAAAAATAAATAGTGGTGTTCTGATCATGTTAATAATTAAGCTAAACTCATCAGAATTATGTAAATGACTAAAACTTATTTTTTGTAATGTTTCATAGTGTATGACTCATACTGTGCCTACAATACATTAACATTTGAGTCATCAAGCAGATGCTTATCCAGACTTACAGTTAGCTAGTTAGTTCATCTTAAGGTACCTGTTACCTGGATGCATTTCCCTGCAGCACACACACCTGAGTGCCACCTGCTGTGAGACACTCAGGCATGGCTTTCTATTGGCCAAAGTTAAAGTCTGGTGTTTTTCTTCTCCCTAGAGGGGAGTATTAAAAACTACATCTTGATAAAGTCCTGACTAACACACACACACACACACACACACGCACGCACGCACGCACGCACGCAGGCAGGCAGGCAGGCAGGCAGGCAGGCAGGCAGGCAGGCAGGCAGGCAGGCAGGCAGGCAGGCAGGCAGGCAGGCAGACAGACAGACAGACAGACAGACAGACAGACAGACAGACAGACAGACAGACAGACAGACAGACAGACAGACAGACAGACAGACAGACAGACAGACAGACAGACAGACAGACAGACAGACAGACAGACAGACAGACAGACAGACAGACAGGTTGGCATGTTTATTCTATGTGGTATAGTTCTATGACTGTGTCCCAAATCGCACCCCATGGGCCCTGGACAAAAGACAGGGAATAGGTGCCATAGGGCTCTGGTCTAAAGTAGTGCACTATATATGGAATTTAGGGCTCTAGTCTAAAGTGCACTATTTACCTGTTCAGAGTGCACAGAGGGTGACATAGGGCTCTGGTCTAAAGTTGCACTATCTGTTGACTCTGTCATGCACTATAGAGAATAGGGTGCCATAGGGCCTGGTCTCCCACACCATCTTTCTGCACTATAGAGAATGTCTCCCAAATGCACAATAGAGAATAGGATGCCATTGGGGAGGCCCTACTCCACAACGTTTGCTCCCACACCATCTGTCTCTGCTGTCTCCCAAATGTCAAGGCAGCCCTCTTCGCAAAGCATTGTGTGTTCAGGTAGGGTCCTCTCTATAATTTAGTTTATAATTCAGTCTATAATTCAGTTTATAACCATCTCCCTGTAATTCTGTCCCAAATGTTTATAATTCAGCCCCCCTAAACCTAAACCCCCCCCTCTCCCACCCACAATCTGTTTACCTCTGTTGTCCCAAATGCCTCCTTTCTCTGTTGACTCCTCTCCCACACCATCTCTCCCACACCATCTCTCTGCTGTCCCAAATGCCCCCCCCCCTACTCCTCTCCCACACCATCTCTCTGCTGTCCCAAATGCCCCCCTACTCCTCTCCCACACCATCTCTCTGCTGTCCCAAATGCCCCCTGCTGTCCCAAACTCCTCTCCCACACCATCTCTCTGCTGTCCCAAATGCCCCCTCCCACACCATCTCTCCTCAAATCCCACACCATCTCTCTGCTGTCCCAAATGCCCTCCTACTCCTCTCCTACACCATCTCTCTGCTGTCCCAAATGCCCCCCTACTCCTCTCCCACACCATCTCTCTGCTGTCCCAAATGCCCCCCCCTCCTCCCACACCACTCTGCTCCCTCCCACACCATCTCTCTGCTGTCCCAAATGCCCCCCCCTACTCCTCTCCCACACCATCTCTCTGCTGTCCCAAATGACTCCTCTCCCACACCATCTCCTGCTGTCCCAAATGCCCCCTACTCCTCTCCCACACCATCTCTCTGCTGTCCCAAATTCCCCCCCACACCATCTCTCTGCTGTCCCTCCTCTCCTACACCATCTCTCTGCTGTCCCAAATGCCCCCTACTCCTCTCCCACACCATCTCTCTGCTGTCCCAAATGCCCCCCTACTCCTCTCCCACACCATCTCTCTGCTGTCCCAAATGCCCCTCCTACTCCTCTCCCACACCATCTCTCTGCTGTCCCAAATGCCCCCCTACTCCTCTCCCACACCATCTCTCTGCTGTCTCCCAAATGCCGCCCCCCCTACTCCTCTCCCACACCATCTCTCTGCTGTCCCAAATGCCCCCCCACTCCTGGTCATCAGATACACAGACAGTCTGATAATCTACCCTGTATGGTCATCTGATACACAGACAGTCTGCTCAATAAAGAGTCTGCAGATGGTCACCTACACAGACAGTCTGATAAACCCTGTATGGCTGGAGACCTGGTAAACGCTGGAGACCTTTACAATGAACAGGCCTCTGTTCCAGGTGACAGTTTGTCAGAAAGTGGCCTAGATAGAGAAGTGTGTATCCCAAATGACAGCCTATTCCCTATATAGTACACTACTATAGACCAGGGCCCTATTCCCTACATAGTGCACTACTATAGACCAGAGCCTCGGATGGTGCCCTTGTGTTGCCATTCTGAAATCAGACGTGTTCACTCCCTCAACTTGTTCAGCCAGTGGTGATGGAAAACACGTGATGTCACTGGGTCCGTCAGAAACGCTGTCTCTGTCTGAGTGTTGTGTGTGTGTGTGTGTGTGTGTGTGTGTGTGTGTGTGTGTGTGTGTGTGTGTGTGTGTGTGTGTGTGTGTGTGTGTGTGTGTGTGTGTGTGTGTGTGTGTGTGTGTGTGTGTGTGTGTGTGTGTGTGTGTGTGTTGTGTATGTGTGTGTTGTGGTCAGGGTGGGCTCACACGACTGGGTTGACCTTTGAAGGGTGTGTGTGTGTGTGTGTGTGTGTGTGTGTGTGTGTGTGTGTGTGTGTGTGTGTGTGTGTGTGTGTGTGTGTGTGTGTGTGTGTGTGTGTGTTGTGAGTGTTGTGTATGTGTGTGTTGTGGTCAGGGTGGGTGACTGGGTTGACCTTTGAAGGGTGTGTGTGTGTGTGTGTGTGTGTGTGTGTGTGTGTGTGTGTGTGTGTGTGTGTGTGTGTGTGTGTGTGTGTGTGTGTGTGTGTGTGTGTGTGTGTGTGTGTGTGTGTGTGTGTGTGTGTGTGTGTGTGTGTGTGGCTGCACACACACTTCTAGAACACAGGTGCGTCTGGGTTGGAGGCTTTGTTTGTGCATGCGTGTGTGTGTTTCCATGCACAGCTTGCGACCCCGTTACACCAAATCTCATTTCTTGAGTCATTGTTCCTAAGCCTGACTTTTAAAACCTGTCAATATAAAAAGCAACAACTAGACTCTTCATTCTTATCCATTCCATGTAGCTGGTTTTGGCAGAAATATATATTTTTATTAAATAGAAGGGATTAAAGATCCAATGCAGTTATTCTTTATCTCGATATCAAATAATTTCTGGGTAAAAAATAAGTAAAAAAATACATTTAAATGTCAAAAATAAACAAAAAAATTGCTTCATAGCAAAATTACATTTCTCAAGCAAGAAATTTATCAAGAAACTGTCGGCCTAATGGGAGAGATGGGTAACCTGAAAAATAACTGCGATTGGCAGAGAGGAGGGCAAAACTCTCTTTCTTATTGGTCTATTAACTTATACTACCTGGTGATGTCAAGCTGAAATCTCACACAGTCTTTTCAAACAGTTATAACACTAAAAGTACATTATCGTCATTTTCACAGCATTATTCCAACCTCATAAACTCCATTCGGACAGGATTAGTTGTACTGGAGGAGGTCAGGTCATTTTTAGTCCAGTCCGAATCTGCCAATCATTTTTACATGGAAGGGGAGTAACAATTCCAGACAGAATAATCTATGTTTTTTTTTGTTGTTGTGAACTCCAAGGTGACCTTTGACATCAACAGTGAAGAGGCGACACCGGGATGCTGGCCTTCTAGGCAGAGTTCCTCTGTCCAGTCTCAACATCAACAGTGTAGAGGCGAGTAGAGACCGTTTGCACTGTTCTGTGAAGGGACTAGTACACAGCGGTGTACGAAATCTTCAGTTCTTGGCAATTTCTCACATGGAATAGCCTTCATTTCTCAGAACAAGAATAGACTGATGAGTTTGATGATGATGGTGATGATTGTGATGGTGAGTTTCAGAAGAAAGGCATTTGTTTCTGGCCATTTTGAGCCTGTAATTGAACCCACAAATACTGATGCTCCAGATACTAAACTAGTCTAAAGAAGGCCAGTTTTATTGCTTCTTTAATCAGGACAACAGTTTTCAGCTGTGCTAACAGAATAGCAAAAGGGTTTTCTAATGATCAATTAGCCTTTTAAAATGATAAACTTGGATTAGCTAACACAACGTGCCATTGGAACACAGGAGTGATGGTTGCTGATAATGGGCCTCTCTACACCTATGTAGGCCATCAACACCATCATCCTCACCACCATCATCATCATCATCACCACCACCATCATCATCATCACCATCATCATCATCATCATCATCACCATCATCATCATCATCACCATCACCACCACCATCATCATCCTCACCACCATCATCATCATCATCACCATCATCACCACCACCACCATCATCATCCTCACCACCATCATCATCACCACCATCATCATCATCATCACCACCATCATCATCCTCATCATCACCATCATCATCACCACCACCATCATCATCACTATCATCATCAACACCACTATCATCATCATCATCACCACCACCACCATCATCATCATCACCACCACCATCATCATCATCACCACCACCATCATCATCCTCACCACCATCATCATCATCACCACCACCATCATCATCACCACCACCACCACCATCACCATCATCCTCACCACCATCATCATCATCACCACCACCATCATCATCATCACCATCATTATCATCATCACCATCACCATCACCATCATCATCATCACCACCACCATCATCATCATCACCATCATTATCATCATCACCATCATCCTCACCACCATCATCATCATCACCATCACCATCATCATCATCACCACCACCATCATCATCATCATCATCACCATCACCATCATCATCACTATCATCATCATCAACATCATCATCACCACTTAACCTGGTGGTGATGATGATGATGGTGGTGGTGATGATGATGATGGTGGTGGTGGTGATGATGATGATGATAGTGGTGTTGATGATGATCACCACCACCATCATCATCATCACCATCATCATCATCATCACCATCATCATCATCATCATCATCACCATCACCACCACCATCATCATCCTCACCACCATCATCATCATCACCATCATCACCACCACCACCATCATCATCCTCACCACCATCATCATCACCACCATCATCATCATCATCATCACCACCATCATCATCCTCATCATCACCATCATCATCACCACCACCATCATCATCACTATCATCATCATCATCAACACCACTATCATCATCATCATCACCACCACCACCATCATCATCATCACCACCACCATCATCATCATCACCACCACCATCATCATCCTCCTCACCACCATCATCATCATCACCACCACCATCATCATCACCACCACCACCACCATCACCATCATCCTCACCACCATCATCATCATCACCACCACCATCACCATCATCACCATCATCACCATCACCATCACCATCATCATCATCACCACCACCATCATCATCACCATCATTATCATCATCACCATCATCCTCACCACCATTATCATCATCACCATCACCATCATCATCATCACCACCACCATCATCATCATCATCACCATCATTATCATCATCACCATCACCACCACCACCATCATCATCACCACCACCACCATCATCATCATCACCATCATTATCATCATCACCATCACCATCATTATCATCACCACCATCATCACCATCATCACCACCACCATCATCACCATCACCACCACCACCTTACATACCATTCAGCCAGGGCAGTGGGTGTTAGCACCAGATTGGCAGACACGCTCAGTTTCTAAAGAGATTTTGGCTGGTTAGGAGAATTAGGTTAAGGTTAGGATAACTAAAGGAGCTGGTTAGGAGGATTAGGTTAAGGTTAGGATAACTAAAGGAGCTGGTTAGGAGGATTAGGTTAAGGTTAGGATAACTAAAGGAGCTGGTTAGGAGGATTAGGTTAAGGTTAGGATAACTAAAGGAGCTGGTTAGGAGAATTAGGTTAAGGTTAGGATAACTAAAGGAGCTGGTTAGGAGGATTAGGTTAAGGTTAGGATAACTAAAGGAGCTGGTTAGGAGGATTAGGTTAAGGTTAGGATAACTAAAGGAGCTGATTAGGAGGATTAGGTTAAGGTTAGGATAACTAAAGGAGCTGGTTAGGAGGATTAGGTTAAGGTTAGGATAACTAAAGGAGCTGGTTAGGAGGATTAGGTTAAGGTTAGGATAACTAAAGGAGCTGGTTAGGAGGATTAGGTTAAGGTTAGGATAACTAAAGGAGCTGGTTAGGAGGATTAGGTTAAGGTTAGGATAACTAAAGGAGCTGGTTAGGAGGATTAGGTTAAGGTTAGGATAACTAAAGGAGCTGGTTAGGAGGATTAGGTTAAGGTTAGGATAACTAAAGGAGCTGGTTAGGAGGATTAGGTTAAGGTTAGGATAACTAAAGGAGCTGGTTAGGAGGATTAGGTTAAGGTTAGGATAACTAAATGAGCTGGTTAGGAGGATTAGGTTAAGGTTAGGATAACTAAAGGAGCTGGTTAGGAGGATTAGGTTAAGGTTAGGATAACTAAAGGAGCTGGTTAGGAGAATTAGGTTAAGGTTAGGATAACTAAAGGAGCTGGTTAGGAGGATTAGGTTAAGGTTAGGATAACTAAAGGAGCTGGTTAGGAGGATTAGGTTAAGGTTAGGATAACTAAAGGAACTGGTTAGGAGGATTAGGTTAAGGTTAGGATAACTAAAGGAGCTGGTTAGGAGAATTAGGTTAAGGTTAGGATAACTAAAGGAGCTGGTTAGGAGGATTAGGTTAAGGTTAGGATAACTAAAGGAGCTGGTTAGGAGGATTAGGTTAAGGTTAGGATAACTAAAGGAGCTGGTTAGGAGGATTAGGTTAAGGTTAGGATAACTAAAGGAGCTGGTTAGAAGGATTAGGTTAAGGTTAGGATAACTAAAGGAGCAGGTTAGGAGGAGTAGGTTAAGGTTAGGAAAAGGGTTAGCTTTAGCTAAAGTTCTACATTTGTCCCTCGACTCAAACAGGCAACTTTTGGTCCATAGCTGAACTTGTTTTAGTCACAACCGTCAAACGGGTGGTTTCCTTGGAAACACAGGCTGAAGCTGCATGAGCTCTCAGAGGGTGACGTTTCCTTGGAAACACAGGCTGAAGCTGCATGAGCTCTCAGAGGGTGACGTTTCCTTGGAAACACAGGCTGAAGCTGCATGAGCTCTCAGAGGGTGACGTTTCCTTGGAAACACAGGCTGAAGCTGCATGAGCTCTCAGAGGGTGACGTTTCCTTGGAAACACAGGCTGAAGCTGCATGAGCTCTCAGAGGGTGACGTTTCCTTGGAAACACAGGCTGAAGCTGCATGAGCTCTCAGAGGGTGACGTTTCCTTGGAAACACAGGCTGAAGCTGCATGAGCTCTCAGAGGGTGACGTTTCCTTGGAAACACAGGCTGAAGCTGCATGAGCTCTCAGAGGGTGACGTTTCCTTGGAAACACAGGCTGAAGCTGCATGAGCTCTCAGAGGGTGACGTTTCCTTGGAAACACAGGCTGAAGCTGCATGAGCTCTCAGAGGGTGACGTTTCCTTGGAAACACAGGCTGAAGCTGCATGAGCTCTCAGAGGGTGACGTTTCCTTGGAAACACAGGCTGAAGCTGCATGAGCTCTCAGAGGGTGACGTTTCCTTGGAAACACAGGCTGAAGCTGCATGAGCTCTCAGAGGGTGACGTTTCCTTGGAAAAGCCGACAGAAAACAACCTGCACAGTAATGTGTGGTTTTCTTGTTTTTCAGAAATGGAAAAAATAAAAAATAAAATGGAGCTGTTTAAAAAAAAAAAGATTGATGAGGGAATATAATTGTCTTTGGAACGGCTTTGATGCTAGAATATTTTTTCAAATGTTTTTATGATCAAAGTTAAAGTAAATGTTCGTATTGTTGGTGGACGAGATGCATTATAGCGTCGCCGTAATGCTACTGAAGAGGTTCCGCACTACCGTATTTTAACGTTGCTCTGACATCAGATCGGTTTTTATCTTTCTCTTTGCCAGGATTTCAGTTAGGATTGGATCAGTGTGACAGACACTAGCTCTGCGTTTAGAAGTAACTTAAATTATCATTTTAATTTAAAGACACTTTATTGGCATGGGATAAATATGTTTACATTGCCAAAGCAAGTAAAATAGATAATATACAAAAGTGAAATAAACAATAAATAAATTAACAGTAAACAGTACACTGACAAACGTTCCAAAAGAATAAAGGTCTATATACTGTGTTGTAACGATGTGCAAATAGTTAAATCACAAATGGTAACGTCAATGTAAACCGCCTCACTCTAACCTCTCTGTTGTTTTGAACCGCTCAACAGGAGAGCGCTCTACTCTACCGTCTGTGCAGAGGTGGGTAATTTAGCCAGAAACACTGCTTATAACGGGCTTGTTCGACAGTGCCGCAGATTGCCGACTGACTGATCTACAAATCAACTTGCATCATAAATATCTACTCATTATTATTTGTATCATCAGTCAATCAGTCACCATTTACCCACAATGCTTCATGGATTGTATGCTCTCTAACACGGCCAATGACGAGACGCCTACGTCTCTGTCCCAATGATGGGATTCGTTGTCCACAGAGCGCAAAGGCTTTTTCCTCTCTTTGGATTGGTGGAATTCCACCCTCCTCAAACCAGGCTTTATTCTGCACCGTTTTAGTTAAAGTGGAAATATATCTATGAATGTAAACACTTTTGCAGCAAAATATGTTTACACAACCGTCAATTTCACATATGGGGGACTTTAGAGATAAGGGAAAACATTGTTCGGTTTTATTTGAACTTGGGTAGGGTTATATATATATATATATATAAAGGAGCTGGTTAGGATATATATATATAAAGGGGTTATATTTGAACTCGGGTAGGGTTATATATATATATATATATATATAAAGGAGCTGGTTAGGATATATATATATAAAGGGGTTTTATTTGAACTCGGGTAGGGTTTTATATATATATATATAAAGGGGTTTTATTTGAACTCGGGTAGGGTTTTATATATATATATATAAAGGAGCTGGTTAGGATATATATATATAAAGGGGTTTTATTTGAACTCGGGTAGGGTTTTATATATATATATATAAAGGGGTTTTGAACTCGGGTAGGGGGTAGGGTTTTATATATATATATATAAAGGAGCTGGTTAGGATATATATATATAAAGGGGTTTTATTTGAACTCGGGTAGGGTTTTATATATATATATATAAAGGAGCTGGTTATGATATATATATATAAAGGGGTTATATTTGAACTCGGGTAGGGTTATATATATATATATATATATATAAAGGGGTTATATTTGAACTCGGGTAGGGTTTTTATATATATATATAAAGGAGCTGGTTAGGATATATATATATAAAGGGGTTATATATATATATAAAAAGGGGTTAATGACTCTCGGAAAGAGAGACGCATCAAAGATGGTCTATTGCATTGAAGACATTCGAGTCACCGCTCTATAACAGTGGAATTACATGTCCGAAAAGATGGAAGGAAGGCGAGATCAGGTGGGACCATTCTAGCCAATGAGAGGGAAGATAAGCGTGTGAACAACAGGCCATAGAGATAGATAGTTGACTCATCTTTGTCTCTGTATCATCACAGGGTCTATTACAACATGGGCAGCGTCATTGACGCAATTTCAATTTTAAAATAGTTAACGTGATTCTTCTTCACTGGCTGATTGCTCCAAACTCATAGGAATCCTCACTCAGTTGAAAACTTTAAAATTAGTGGAAGCCCTCAATGACAATGCCCATGCTAAAACTGGCGATATTCATGAGGAGTCATCTATCTATCTATCTCTATGACAAGGGGAAATCTAAAATAAACTCGTCCACTCATATCTGTGAATTCGCATCAATCTAGTCATTAACGATAATTATATTCGATCAAAAATAATCTCACGTAGCAAATAAGTAATTATATATATTTTGTTGTTGTTGACCAAATTCAACATTCTTTCATTGACCTCCATACAAACTAGTCCACTTCGTGGACAGATTTTTATATGTGGCGGAGTAAAACCTCTCGCTTCGCCTAATTCCTATATGGACGCATGACAACAAACCCTGTGAGCCACAAAACCGCCTCAAACACGGCCGAAAGGAGACGTACAAAGGCAACATGTCCCGGCACAGAAATGTCCGAGGCTACAACTATGATGAAGGTTAGATGCTGTGAAAGTGCTTGGACCCTCGGATGACCCGAACAAACCAACGTGTGTTTAATCTAGCAAGCTAACGTTAGCCGATTAGCTTGCTAAGGGTTTATTGCTGTCGTGTCCTATTTGGGCTGTCAATTGCAAACGGTGCCTTAACATTAACACAGAGGAATATATTTCAGAGAACTGAGTTGAACTATTTAGTTCATTTAATGAACTAAGTCAACTCTTATCGGCCGATATGTGTGTCACTATTATTGCTTAGTTATATTATTGCTTAGTTAGCTTGCTTGCTAGCTAGTTAGCTTTTCAAGTTCCACTCACTGAAGCTGGCCAGTAGGATACAAGTATCGCGATACTCATTAGTATCGCGGCAAGGAAACGAACCATGCACCGTATTTAAAGCTGAACTATGCAAAAATAGCAACACCATTTCTTGGTTGTTAAACATTTGGAATAGTTTGCCTTATTTCAGTTAATGTGACAAAACAAGCAAGTATATTGTAGAGTATCATTCAACCATCTAAACCGCTGAGAAATCTATTTTCCATAACCAAAAGTATAGTGTTTTCAGCTGTTTAGAGCTGGTGTACAAAACTTCAAGTAAAAGAAGCAAAAAAAAACTCAACTTAAGAACAGGAAGCATAGAAATAGCGTACATAGAACATATTTGCCTTTTCTTAGACTGGCTTTCATGGAGAATGACAGCTCTATAACTCACATTTCTACGTGAATTTGGTTGAATTGCCCAAAGTGTTAGTTTTATATACAGTGCATTTGGAAAGTATTTAGATGCCTTCCCTTCTTCCACATTTTTACCACTTACATCCTTCTTCTAAAATGGATTCAGTTATTATTATTATTCCTCATCAATACAATACCTCATGATGACAAAGCGAAAACTCGCTGTTTATTATCTATGCATAGTCACTTTACAAATGACCTTGACTAACCTGTACCCACACACATTGACTCGGTACAGGTATCCTCTGTATATAGCCTTGTCATTGTTGTGTAAATTCCTGTTACTTTTTGATTTAATTACGTTTGTTTTACTTTAGTTTATTAAGAAACTCTTTCTTGAACTGTGCTGTTGGTTAAGGGCTTGTCAGTAAGCATTTCACGGTAAGGTCGACACCTGTTGTATTCGGGCTCATGTGACAAATACAATTTTGATTTGAAATTCGATTTGAAAACAGGTTTTTAGAACATATATTATAAATAATAAAACTAATACCTTTTTTTACATTGGTATTCAGACCCTTTGCTGCTAGACTCGAAATTGAACTCAGGTGCATCCTGTTTCCATTGATCATCCTTCAGATGTTTCTACAACTTGATTGGAGTCCACCTGAGGTAAATTCAATTGCTTGGACATGATTTGGAAAGGCACAAACCTGTCTATATAAGGTCCCACAGTTGACAGTGCATGTCAGAGAAAAAACCAAGCCATGAGGTCGAAGGAAATGTCCGTAGAGCTCCGAGACAGGATTGTGTTGAGGCACAGATCTGGGGAAGGGTACGAACACATTTCTGCAGCATTAAAGGTCCCCAAGAACACAGTGGCCTCCATCATTCTTTAATGGAAGAAGTTTGGAACCACCTGGAGCTAGCTGCCCGGCCAAACTGAGAAATCGGGGGAGAAGGGCCTTGGTCAGAGAGGAGACCAAGAACCCAAAAGGCACTTAAACAGCTCTGACCTTGACAAACAATCTTCTCTGGTCTGGTGAACTCTTTAGCCTGAATGCCAAGCGTCATGTCCGGAGGAAACCTGGCACCATCCCTATGGTGAAGCATGGTGGTGACAGCATCATGTCCGGAGGAAACCTGGCACCATCCCTACGGTGAAGCATGGTGGTGACACATCATGTCCGGAGGAAACCTGGCACCATCCCTACGGTGAAGCATGGTGGTGACAGCATCATGTCCGGAGGAAACCTGGCACTATCCCTACGGTGAAGCATGGTGGTGACAGCATCATGTCCGGAGGAAACCTGGCACCATCCCTACGGTGAAGCATGGTGGTGACAGTATCATGCGGTGGGGGTGTTTTCCAGTGGGAGGGCCTGGGAGACTAGTCAGGATTGTGGCAAAGATGAACGGGGCAAAGTACAGAGAGAACCTTGATGAAAACCTGCTCCAGAGCACTCAGGACCTCCGACTGGGGCGAAGGTTCACCTGCCAACAGGACAATGACTCTAAGCACACAGCCAAGACAATGCAGGATTGGCTTCTGGACAAGTCTCCGAATGTCCTTGAGTGGCCCAGCCAGAGCCCGGACTTGAACCTGATAGAACATCTCTGGAGAGACCTGGAAATAGCTGTGCAGTGACTCTCCCCATCCAACCTGACAGAGCTTGAGAAGATCTGCAGAGAAGAATGGGAGAAACTCCCCAAATACAGGTGTGCCAAGCTAGTAGCGTCAAACCCACGGAGACTGGAGGCTGTAATCACTGCCAAAGGTGACTCAACAAAGTACTGAGTAAAGGGTCTAAATACTTATTTAAATGTAACATTTCAGTTTTAATTTGAATACATTTTCTAAAATGTCTAAAGACCTCTGTTTGCTTCCATCATTATGGGGTATTGTGATGTCATTATGGGGTATTGTGATGTCATTACGGGGTATTGTGATGTCATTATGGGGTATTGTGATGTCATTATGGGGTATTGTGATGTCATTATGGGTTATTGTGATGTTATTATGGGGTATTGTGATATCATTATGGGGTATTGTGTGTAGATTGATGAGGAAAAACTACAATTTAATCCATTTTAGAATAAGGCTGTAACATAACAAAATGAGGAAAACGTCCCAGGGTCTGAAGACCTTCTAAATGCACTGTAGTTAATTGTTTATTTGCAGCATTCAATTCTAGCATTTGAATAAATGCCTTAATTTCTTGCACAAATGTGTTATGATTTACACTGCCACGTTTCTTTTGTCTTAGTATTCCCCCAAAAGTTTTTTTTTACATGTTTATTTATTTGTTGACAGAATAATTATTATCCTCTTGAACTGCTTAGTCAAAGAGATCTGCTCTCCCAAAGTTGTACAGTTAGTTGTACAGTTAGTTGTACAGTTAGTTGTACAGTTAGTTGTTCAGTTAGTTGTTCAGTTAGTTGTACAGTTAGTTGTACAGTTAGTTGTCACTTCTCAGCCGCTAGCAGCCAATGACTCGCAGTTTCTTATTGGCGATTTTAAAAAGGGATGATTGGCATTTTTCCCCAGTCATTACTTAAATGTAACAAATCAAACATTGAACCTCGTAAACTAATTCACGGTAAATTAACGGTAATTCACGGTAAATTAACGGTAATTCACGGTAATTCACGGCAAATTAACGGTAATTCACGGTAATTCATGGTAATTCACGGTAATTCATGGTAACGGTAACCTGGTAAAGAATTGATTTAGAATGTTTATTTGCTGAATTGTGTGCCGTTGCCCGGCTATTAAAAGGGACAGGCTGCTATTAGCAATTTAGTTCAATTTGTACAGTTATTCAATGTGAGGTAATTGTTTCACTATTGAAAGATACTGGTGTGTATCCAGTCCACCAGTACAGGCCTCATACAGGCTGCCAGCCAGCCTTGCTGACTAGGTCAAATGATAGGCAGCCAGTGTGTGTGTGAGAGAGTGATTACCATGTTTGTGTGTAACCTAGCTAGCTGCCTCTGTTAACTGTATCACTTTCCCTGGTGTTTCTGCAGACCTTGACGATGACGATCTGTATGGACAGTCTGTTGACGATGACTACTGCATCTCCCCTGCAACAGGTCTGTCACACTACCCTAGTACAGTACACATGTTCTTTATAGTGTATCTCCCCTGCTATCTGTCACACTACCCTAGTACAGTACACATGTTCTTTATAGTGTATCTCCCCTGCTACAGGTCTGTCACACTACCCTAGTACAGTACACATGTTCATGTTCTTTATAGTGTATCTCCCCTGCTAGTACAGTACACATGTTCTGTCACACTACCCTAGTACAGTACACATGTTCTTTATAGTGTATCTCCCCTGCTACAGGTCTGTCACACTACCCTAGTACAGTACACATGTTCTTTATAGTGTATCTCCCCTGCTACAGGTCTGTCACACTACCCTAGTACAGTACACATGTTCTTTATAGTGTATCTCCCCTGCTACAGGTCTGTCACACTACCCTAGTACAGTACACATGTTCTTTATAGTGTATCTCCCCCTGCTACAGGTCTGTCACACTACCCTAGTACAGTACACATGTTCTTTATAGTGTATCTCCCCCCTGCTATCTGTCACACTACCCTAGTACAGTACACATGTTCTTTATAGTGTATCTCCCCTGCTATCTGTCACACTACCCTAGTACAGTACACATGTTCTTTATAGTGTATCTCCCCTGCTACAGGTCTGTCACACTACCCTAGTACAGTACACATGTTCTTTATAGTGTATCTCCCCCTGCTACAGGTCTGTCACACTACCCTAGTACAGTACACATGTTCTTTATAGTGTATCTCCCCTGCTACAGGTCTGTCACACAGTACACATGTTCTTTATAGTGTATCTCCCCTGCTACAGGTCTGTACTACCCATACAGTACACATGTTCTTTATAGTGTATCTCCCCCCTGCTACAGGTCTGTCACACTACCCTAGTACAGTACACATGTTCTTTATAGTGTATCTCCCCCCTGCTACTAGGTCTGTTCACACTACCCTAGTACAGTACACATGTTCTTTATAGTGTATCTCCCCTGCCAGGTCTGTCACACTACCCTAGTACAGTCATGTTCTTTATAGTGTATCTCCCCTGCACTGTCACACCTAGTACAGTACACATGTTCTTTATAGTGTATCTCCCCTGCTACAGGTCTGTCACACTACCCTAGTACAGTACACATGTTCTTTATAGTGTATCTCACACCCCTGCAGTACACATGTTCAGGTCTGTCATCTCCCCTGCATCTGTACCCTAGTACAGTACACATGTTCTTTATAGTGTATCTCCCCTGCTACAGGTCTGTCACACTACCCTAGTACAGTACACATGTTCTTTATAGTGTATCTCCCCTGCTACAGGTCTGTCACACTACCCTAGTACAGTACACATGTTCTTTATAGTGTATCTCCCCCTGCTACAGGTCTGTCACACTTTATAGTGTATCTCCCCTGCTATCTGTCACACTACCCTAGTACAGTACATAGTGTATCTCCCCTGCTATCTGTCACACTACCCTAGTACAGTACACATGTTCTTTATAGTGTATCTCCCCCCCTGCTACAGGTCTGTCACACTACCCTACGACTCTACACTGTCAAATTAAGTCAAAATGTTATTTGTCACATGCTTGGTAAACAGCAGGTGTGGACTAACAGTGAAATGCTGACTAACGGTCCCTTCACAACAATGCAGAGAGAGAGAAAACAGAGAAATAATAGAAAAGTAAAATCACGTAATAATAAACACCTTAAATCAGGGATCATCAACTAGATTCATTCATATTAGTATTATAATAATAATGTAATAATAATATAATGTTTTGATCGCAAAAGGCCCAAACAGAGGTATTTGACTAAAACATAATTTCAAACCTTGCTTACATTTTATATGCGATCACATATCTCTCTGTTATGCGTGGGAATAGTTTGGGACCGATTTCCAAAAGCAAAATCACAAGGAGCTGATTTTCTGGTGTTTTTATTTTTTTTATGTCCAAAAAGAAAGAAAAATAAATTAAGAACAAAAGGAAAGCTGGATATTATATATATTTATACGTACAGTGGGGCAAAACAAAATGTTTAGTCAGCCACCAATGGTGCAAGTTCTCCCACTTAAAAAGATGAGAGAGGCCTGTAATTTTCATCATAGGTACACTTCAACTATGACAGACAAAATGAGAAAAAAAATCCAGAAAATCACATTGTAGGATTTTTAATGAATTTATTTGCAAAATATGGTGGAAAATTAAGGAGAAAAAAAAGAGCTGTATGGATATTATATATATATATATTTATATTGCTCAGGATTTAAGGGCCAAATAAATCACCCCCAGGTCGCTAGTTGAGAGCCCTGCCTTAGACTGTGTGTCTGAAATGGCATCTCATTCCCGACATCGCCCTTCTGACCAAATAAGGTCTAATTTAGATTCAACCCTCACCCCTCATTCAGGACAAACAGTGACTGACTTTGCCATATGTTATTAGAGGGCCTTGTTGCAAACAGGATGCAAACAACAAGACAATGTTTTTTTTTTTTTGGTTACTACATGATTCCATATTGTGTTATTTCATAGTTTTCATGTGACTTCACTATTATTCTACAATGTAAAAAATAAATAAAAACCCTGGAATGATTAGGTGTTTTCCTAACTATTGTCGCGTCTCCCTCCGTGGCACGTGTTGCTAGGAGACCCTCCTGGTGTTTTCCTAACTATTGTCGCGTCTCCCTCCGTGGCACGTGTTGCTAGGAGACCCTCCTGGTGTTTCCTAACTATTGTCGCGTCTCCCTCCGTGGCACGTGTTGCTAGGAGACCCTCCTGGTGTTTTCCTAACTATTGTCGCGTCTCCCTCCGTGGCACGTGTTGCTAGGAGACCCTCCTGGTGTTTTCCTAACTATTGTCGCGTCTCCCTCCGTGGCACGTGTTGCTAGGAGACCCTCCTGGTGTTTTCCTAACTATTGTCGCGTCTCCCTCCGTGGCACGTGTTGCTAGGAGACCCTCCTGGTGTTTCCTAACTATTGTCGCGTCTCCCTCCGTGGCACGTGTTGCTAGGAGACCCTCCTGGTGTTTCCTAACTATTGTCGCGTCTCCCTCCGTGGCACGTGTTGCTAGGAGACCCTCCTGGTGTTTTCCTAACTATTGTCGCGTCTCCCTCCGTGGCACGTGTTGCTAGGAGACCCTCCTGGTGTTTCCTAACTATTGTCGCGTCTCCCTCCGTGGCACGTGTTGCTAGGAGACCCTCCTGGTGTTTTCCTAACTATTGTCGCGTCTCCCTCCGTGGCACGTGTTGCTAGGAGACCCTCCTGGTGTTTTCCTAACTATTGTCGCGTCTCCCTCCGTGGCACGTGTTGCTAGGAGACCCTCCTGGTGTTTTCCTAACTATTGTCGCGTCTCCCTCCGTGGCACGTGTTGCTAGGAGACCCTCCTGGTGTTTTCCTAACTATTGTCGCGTCTCCCTCCGTGGCACGTGTTGCTAGGAGACCCTCCTGGTGTTTCCTAACTATTGTCGCGTCTCCCTCCTTGGCACGTGTTGCTAGGAGACCCTCCTGGTGTTTCCTAACTATTGTCGTGTCTCCCTCCGTGGCACGTGTTGCTAGGAGACCCTCCTGGTGTTTCCTAACTATTGTCGTGTCTCCCTCCGTGGCACGTGTTGCTAGGAGACCCTCCTGGTGTTTCCTAACTATTGCCTGCTCCCTCCGTGGCAGAAGCCGGTGTGTGAAACGTGCTAACCAAGAACGTGTGTGCTATGAAGCTAAATTAATACTGCACTCTGACCCACAACTTCTTTGCCTGATTCAGTAAAGTGTTGTTAGACAAAGAGAGGAAAGTTGACTTCAAAACGTGATGACATTTTGCTGTACTTTGCACCTGTTGTCGGTAATGAATCTGTTATCTTCTGACTTGACTTACTGCATCTTTCAGTAACATCGTCCCTCCTGGTTATCTCTAAAAGGCCACCGCATCAGAACTCGGAACACTGCATGTGACACATTGTTGACATTGCCAAGCACTGTGATTGGCTGTTGAGTGATCCGTTGTGTGTTCTGTGGTGTCCACAGCAGCCCAGTTCATCTACTCCAGCAGGCAGGAGAGACCCAACGTTGAGCCACCCCTAGAGGAGGAGGGGATGGAGGAAGATGAGGCCATACACACCTCTCCCACCCTCACACACAACCTCAACCCCCTGGTGTTTTCCTAACCCCCCCCCCCACTTGTAACATGATTCAACTCTTATTGGAACCCCTGAATTAACGAATTAACAGTGTGTGTGTGTGTGTGTCTCCACAGGCAAGTTGTACTCGTGTCTGGACCTGATGCGTGCGGTGCTGGGTGATGCCATGCCAGAGTCGGTCCTTACCCAGGCTGCCTTGCGGTGCGCCTTCGACCCTCAGAGAGCCTTGGACGCTGTTCTCTCAGTCGAAAGCGCCGGGCTGCCGCCCCTGGACGCCAGGACCAATAATGACGCACCGCTGCCGCAGAGAGCAAATAAGGAGACAGCAGTTGTACCAAGAGCCAATCAGGAAGCCTCAGCTGCACCGCGACCAGAGAAAGGTATGGACTAGAGCAGGGACCACATTGGACCCACCCTTCCAGATGGCCAGTTTAGACTTACAGGGAATTTTAACGATGCATCTTTTCAACAACGGCAGAAAATCAGCTCTCTCAGTTCAAATCTTTCCTTAATTAACTTTTTAAAAAATACTTTAAAATATTTAACAAAACTGACGATGGATCAGCTCCTAGAGATATTAATACCACCTACAGCTGCAAATATTGATTAGGCTTATTCTAACTCTTACCCAGTAATAAGGACAGATTGGACACATAGCTGCTCACGATAGGCTACACAGAAATGTATTGAGACCAATCAGACACGAGCCTACAAGTAGCAATATGACATGTATATCAGTTGGGTTGAAATAGACCCCCACCCAGGTAGTGCTGGCAACACTAGCTGTAGTAACCCTTGGAGAGGGGGGGGGTCACACTAGGACAATCAGGGAGGGGGTCACACTAGGACAATCTGTGAGGGGGAGGGGGTCACACTAGGACAATCTGAGAGGGGGGGTCACACTAGGACAATCTGTGAGGGGGATGGGGTCACACTAGGACAATCTGAGAGGGGGGGGGGTCACACTAGGACAATCTGAAGGGGGGTCCACTAGGACAATCTGAGAGGGGGGGGGGTCACACTAGGACAATCTGATTCACACTAGGACAATCTGAGAGGGGGGGGTCACACTAGGACAATCAGAGAGGGGGTGGGGGTCACACTAGGACAATCAGAGAGGGGGAGGGGGTCACACTAGGACAATCTGAGAGGGGGGGGGGGTCTCACACTAGGACAATCAGAGAGGGGGGGAGGGGGGTCACACTAGGACAATCAGAGAGGGGGGAGGGGGTCACACTAGGACAATCTGAGAGGGGGGGGTCACACTAGAACAATCTGAGAGGGGGGTCACACTAGGACAATCTGAGAGGGGGAGGGGGTCACACTAGGACAATCTGAGAGGGGGAGGGGGTCACACTAGGACAATCTGAGAGGGGGAGGGGGTCACACTAGGACAATCTGAGAGGGGGGGGGGTCACACTAGGACAATCTGAGAGGGGGGTCACACTAGGACAATCAGAAGCACTAGGACAATCTGAGAGGGGGGGGTCACACTAGGACAATCTGAGAGGGGGTACACTAGGACAATCTGAGAGGGGGGTCACATAGGACAATCTGAGAGGGGGGGTCACACAGGATCTGGAGAGGGGGGGGGGGGTCACACTAGGACAATCTGAGAGGGGGGCATCTAGGACAATCTGAGAGGGGGGTCACACTAGGACAATCTGAGAGGGGGGTCACACTAGGACAATCAGAATCTTTCACACTAGGACAATCTGAGAGGGGGTCACACTAGGACAATCTGAAAGGGGGGGTCATTTAGGACAATCAAGAGGGGGGAGGGGGTCACACTAGGACAATCTGTGAGGGGGGTCACACTTGGACAATCTGTGAGGGGGGTCACACTAGGACAATTGAGAGGGGGTCACACTAGGACAATCACGGGGGGTCACACTAGGACAATCAGAGGGGGTCACACTAGACAATCAGAGAGGGGGGCACTAGGACAATCAGAGAGGGGGTCACACTAGGACAATCAGAGAGGGGGGTCACTAGGACAATCAGAGAGGGGGTCACACTAGGACAATCAGAGAGTGGGGCAACACTAGGACAATCAGAGAGGGGGGGGTCACACTAGGACAATCAGAGAGGGGGGTCACACTAGGACAATCAGAGAGGGGGGTCACACTAGGACAATCAGAGAGGGGGGTCACACTAGGACAATCAGAGAGGGGGGTCACACTAGGACAATCAGAGAGGGGGTCACACTAGGACAATCAGAGAGGGGGGTCACACTAGGACAATCTAAGAGGGAGGGGGTCACAATAGGACAATCAGAGAGGGAGGGGGGGTCACACTAGGACAATCTGTGAGGGGGGGTCACACTAGGACAATCAGAGAGGGGGGGGGGTCACACTAGGACAATCAGAGAGGGTGGGGGGGGTCACACTAGGACAATCAGAGAGGTGGGGGTCACACTAGGACAATCTTAGAGGGAGGGGGGGTCACACTAGGACAATCAGAGAGGGGGGGTCACACTAGGACAATCAGAGAGGGGGGTCACACTAGGACAATCAGAGAGGGGGGTCACACTAGGACAATCAGAGAGGGAGGGGGTCACACTAGGACAATCAGAGAGGGGGTCACACTAGGGCAATCTGAGAGGGAGGGGGTCACACTAGGGCAATCATAGAGGGTGGGGGGTCACACTAGGGCAATCAGAGAGGGGGGGGTCACACTAGGACAATCAGAGAGGGGGGTCACACTAGGACAATCAGAGAGGGGGGTCACACTAGGACAATCAGAGAGGGGGGTCACACTAGGACAATCTAAGAGGGAGGGGGGTCACAATAGGACAATCAGAGAGGGAGGGGGTCACACTAGGACAATCTGTGAGGGGGGTCACACTAGGACAATCAGAGAGGGTGGGGGGTTCACACTAGGACAATCAGAGAGGGTGGGGGGGTCACACTAGGACAATCAGAGAGGTGGGGGGTCACACTCGGACAATCTTAGAGGGAGGGGGGTCACACTAGGACAATCAGAGAGGGGGGTCACACTAGGACAATCAGAGAGGGGGTCACACTAGGACAATCAGAGAGGGGGTCACACTAGGACAATCAGAGAGGGGGGTCACACTAGGACAATCAGAGGGGGGTCACACTAGGACAATCAGAGAGGGGGGTCACACTAGGACAATCAGAGAGGGGGGTCACACTAGGACAATCAGAGAGGGGGGTCACACTAGGACAATCAGAGAGGGAGGGGGTCACACTAAGGCAATCAGAGAGGGAGGGGGCACACTAGGGCAATCTGAGAGGGAGGGGGTCACACTAGGGCAATCATAGAGGGTGGGGGGTCACACTAGGGCAATCAGAGGGTGGGGGTCACATTAGGGCAATCAGAGAGGGGGGTCACACTAGGGCAATCAGAGAGGGGTGGGGGAACACTAGGGCAATCAGAGAGGGGTGGGGGAACACTAGGGCAATCAGAGAGGGGGGTCACACTAGGGCAATCAGAGAGGGGGGTCACACTAGGGCAATCATGGAGGGGGGTCACACTAGGGCAATCATAGAGGGGGGTCACACTAGGGCAATCAGAGAGGGGGGTCACACTAGGACAATCAGAGAGGGGGGTCACACTAGGGCAATCATAGAGGGGGGTCACACTAGGGCAATCAGAGAGGGGGCACAATAATAATCAAAGGTCTGACTGCATCGAGGTGCTTGGGGAGATGGGTTGACAACGGGAGACCAGTGTGTGTGTTGAGGGGAAGGACTTGACATTGGTTAATTCAATCTCTCCATTCGTGCTCCATGTTGCATGCCGTCTCAAACAGCTACAACTCTATATGCATTCACACATCAAGTCTTGAGTTGGGCTCGGGGATGGACCAAGCATTAAATATCTGAGCTTGTGGTTGTTTGTGGGGAGAGAGAGAGAGTGTGTGTGTGTGTGTGTGTGTGTGTGTGTGTGTGTGTGTGTGTGTGTGTGTGTGTGTGTGTGTGTGTGTGTGTGTGTGTGTGTGTGTGTGTGTGTGTGTGTGTGTGTGTGTGTGTGTGTGTGTGTGTGTGTGTGTGTGTGTGTGTGTGTGTGTGTATCCCACATCTGTTCCTAAGGGGTAATGATGTTGGGGACAAAATAGGATGAATCACAATTGTTTTCTAAAATATAATTTTCGTAATGCCGATCCTGGTTAAAGGTGACGGTCCTTCGTATGAACTGCCAACATTAACAATCATTATTTTGTTCATTGTAGAAATAAATTAATATATGCAACATGTTTTTAGTACGTTGCCTTCAGAAAGTTTTCAGACCTCTTGACTTTTTCCACCTTTTGTCACGTTAGTTATTCTAACATGGATTAAATACATACAAATCCGCTCCAATCTACACACATCACACTACCCCATAATGACATCACAATACCCCATAATGACATCACAATACCCCATAATGACATCACAATACCCCGTAATGACATCACAATACCCCGTAATGACATCACAATACCCCATAATGACGTCACAATACCCCGTAATGACATCACAATACCCCGTAATGACGACGATATGATCACAATACCCCATAATGACATCACAATACCCCGATATGACGTCACAATACCCCATAATGACATCACAATACCCCATAATGACATCACAATACCCCATAATGACATCACAATACCCCGTAATGACATCACAATACCCCATAATGACATCACAATACCCCATAATGACATCACAATACCCCATAATGACATCACAATACCCCATAATGACATCACAATACCCCATAATGACATCACAATACCCCATAATGACATCACAATACCCCGTAATGACATCACAATACCCCATAATGACATCACAATACCCCATAATGACATCACAATACCCCATAATGACATCACAATACCCCATAATGACATCACAATACCCCGTAATGACATCACAATACCCCGTAATGACATCACAATACCCCATAATGACATCACAATACCCCATAATGACGTCACAATACCCCATAATGACGTCACAATACCCCATAATGACGTCACAATACCCCATAATGATGTCACAATACCCCGTAATGACATCACAATACCCCGTAATGACATCACAATACCCCATAATGACATCACAATACCCCGTAATGACGCCACAATACCCCGTAATGACGTCACAATACCCCGATATGACGTCACAATACCCCGTAATGACGCCACAATACCCCGTAATGACGCCACAATACCCCGTAATGACGCCACAATACCCCGTAATGACGTCACAATACCCCGTAATGACACCACAATACCCCGTAATGACACCACAATACCCCGCAATGATATCACAATACCCCATAATGACAAAGTGAAAACAGTTTTTGTTGCAAATGTATTACAAATAAAAAACAGAAATCCCTTATTTACATAAGTATTCAGACCCTTTGCTATGAGACTTGAAATTGAGCTCAGGTTCATCCTGTTTCCATTAATCATCCTTGAGATGTTTCTACAACTTGATAGGAGATTTCCTGTGGTAAATTAAATTGATTGGACATGATTTGGAAAGGCACATCCCTGTCTATATAAGGTCCCACAGTTAACAGTCCATGTCAGAGCAAAAACCAAGCCATGAGGTGGAAAGGAATTGTCCGTTGAGCGCCGAGAAAGGATTGTGTCGAGGAACAGAAGAAACCGGGAAGGGAACCAGAAACAATTTAAACAGGACTTCTTCTTCTTCTTCTTATTTGTATCATGAGTATGAATTGTGAGGCCAGACATTTTATCTACTAAAGCACTCGACCATTATGACCTCACTAAAGGCTTCGTCATACAGAAGTTAGACTTTAAATCAGAACTGGTTCTCTCGCAGTAAGAATGGCCTTGTTCCCTTTATTCAGATTACAACCTCTTACTTTATTTATTATTTATAAATGAAATCATCTCCAAAATATCTCTTCTTTTTTTTAAAACAAGCCATAGAAAGTTAGTTGCAATTTCAGTTTAGTCCACCAGAAAAGACAGAACAAATATTATGGTTAAACTCAAATATACTAATTGATAAAAAAAAAACTGTAATCTTTGTAAATAATATCATAACAGGGACTGGTATAGTTATGTTACACATGCAGCTAACAAACATATATAAATGGAAATGTCTGCTCTACCCAAAATTACAACCAACGAATTGCAGCATCACAGCTAAAATGGAGCTAGAAAGTAGAAGGGGGACAAAGTAAGGATCTTGTTGGTCGGCAGCAAAGACCCATCATTGGTTAAAGAAATCTGTGATAAGTAGAAAAGTATATCAGTTTCATTTATGGATAAAAAAATGTACAGCTGTTACAAATGGAAAAATAGGAGGGAAGAGATTTTCCACAACTGATGCACGAAACGACCCTGGATTCAAAACTTCGTTTTCAAGTCAAATTTGTTTACAAAATTCTTGCTACCAATAGAATGTTATTTTACTTACCCATTAAAGGTTTGGACACACCTACTCATTCAAGGGTTGTAGAATAATAGTGAAGACATGAAAACTAGGAAAGAGAATGCCAAGAGTGTGCAAAGCTGTCATCAAGGCAAAGGGTGGCTACTTTGAAGAACCTCAAATATAAAAATATATTTAGATGTGTTTAACACTTTTTTGGTTACTACATGATTCCATATTGTGTTATTTCATAGTTTTGATGTCTTCGCTATCATTCTACAATGTAGAACATAGTACAAATCCTGGAATGACTAGGTGTCAACTTTTGACTGGTGCTGTATGTGTGTTGTTGTTCATGTTTGAGATTGAGATATGAATTCACACTTATTTGTCTCTGTAGCCATGGAGGCTATGACTCAACTCTGGAATAGATTTCGGTTTCATGCCAATGGTTCGTTTTTTTTGACTGCTTTTATTGGTTCCATTGCACCAGGCAAACTCAATCAAGCTCAGATAAAGTATTTGAAATGATTTGAAATAGTATTCAAAGGTCTGGTTCAGAAACAGCAGAGAGGTTCAGTTTGAAATTAAACTCGCTTGTTAAAGAAACTAGGGATGCCAATTTCGGTCAAATTTGGTTCCGACTAACTGACCCTCATTAGCCGTTCAGTAAAACTGTAACAAAATAAATTCAACCAGTGAAATGAGGTGACCAACAGAAAATACTATCAGAGACCTGTACATAATGAGGAGATGCTCTCATTACCATACTGCCTCTAGTTCACATGACATTATACTGCCTCTAGTTCACATGACATTATACTGCCTCTAGTTCACATGACATTATACTGCCTCTAGTTCACATGACATTATACTGCCTCTAGTTCACATGACATTATACTGCCTCTAGTTCACATGACATTATACTGCCTCTAGTTCACATGACATTATACTGCCTCTAGTTCACATGACATTATACTGCCTCTAGTTCACATGACATTATACTGCCTCTAGTTCACATGACATTATACTGCCTCTAGTTCACATTCCATTATACTGCCTCTAGTTCACATGATATTATACTGCCTCTAGTTCACATGATATTATACTGCCTCTAGTTCACATGACATTATACTGCCTCTAGTTCACATTCCATTATACTGCCTCTAGTTCACGTGACATTATACTGTCTCTAGCACACATTCCATTATACTGCCTCTAGTTCACGTGACATTATACTGCCTCTAGTTCACATGACATTATACTGCCTCTAGTTCACATTCCATTATACTGCCTCTAGTTCACATGACATTATACTGCCTCTAGTTCACGTTCCATTATACTGCCTCTAGTTCACGTTCCATTATACTGCCTCTAGTTCACGTTCCATTATACTGTCTCTAGTTCACATGACATTATACTGCCTCTAGTTCACGTTCCATTATACTGCCTCTAGTTCACGTTCCATTATACTGCCTCTAGTTCACCTTCCATTATACTGCCTCTAGTTCACCTTCCATTATACTGCCTCTAGTTCACCTTCCATTATACTGCCTCTAGTGCACCTTCCATTATACTGCCTCTAGTGCACCTTCCATTATACTGCCTCTAGTTCACGTTCCATTATACTGCCTCTAGTTCACGTTCCATTATACTGCCTCTAGTTCACGTTCCATTATACTGCCTCTAGTTCACGTTCCATTATACTGCCTCTAGTTCACGTTCCGTTATACTGCCTCTAGTTCACGTTCCGTTATACTGCCTCTAGTTCACGTTCCGTTATACTGCCTCTAGTTCACGTTCCATTATACTGCCTCTAGTTCACGTTCCATTATACTGCCTCTAGTTCACGTTCCATTATACTGCCTCTAGTTCAAGTTCCGTTATACTGCCTCTAGTTCACGTTCCGTTATACTGCCTCTAGTTCACGTTCCGTTATACTGCCTCTAGTTCACATTCCATCATACTGCCTCTAGCGCACATTTACATTACATTTACATTACATTTAAGTCATTTAGCAGACGCTCTTATCCAGAGCGACTTACAAATTGGTGCATTCACCTTATGACATCCAGTGGGACAGTCACTTAACAATAGTGCATCTAAAACTTAGGGGTGGGGTGAGAGGGATTATAACCTATCCTAGGTATTCCTTAAAGAGGTGGGGTTTCAGGTGTCTCCGGAAGGTGGTGATTGACTCCGCTGTCCTGGCGTCGTGAGGGAGTTTGTTCCACCATTGGGGGCCAGGGCAGCGAACAGTTTTGACTGGGCTGAGCGGGAGCTGTACTTCCTCAGTGGTAGGGAGGCAGCAGGCCAGAGGTGGATGAACGCAGTGCCCTTGTTTGGGTGTAGGGCCTGATCAGAGCCTGGAGGTACTGAGGTGCCGTATCACAGCTCCGTAGGCAAGCACCATGGTCTTATAGCGGATGCGAGCTTCAACTGGAAGCCAGTGGAGAGAACGGAGGAGCGGGGTGACGTGAGAGAACTTGGGAAGGTTGAACACCAGACGGGCTGCGGCGTTCTGGATGAGTTGAAGGGGTTTAATGGCACAGGCAGGGAGCCCAGCCAACAGCGAGTTGCAGTAATCCAGACGGGAGATGACAAGTGCCTGGATTAGGACCTGCGCCTTCCTGTGAGGTTCACTCTGCGGATGTTGTAGAGCATGAACCTACAGGAACGGGCCTGATGTTAGTTGAGAACGACAGGGTGTTGTCCAGGATCACGCCAAGGTTCTTGGCGCTCTGGGAGGAGGACACAATGGAGTTGTCACCGTGATGGCGAGATCATGGAACGGGCAGTCCTTCCCCGGGAGGAAGAGCAGCTCCGTCTTGCCGAGGTTCAGCTTGAGGTGGTGATCCGTCATCCACACTGATATGTCTGCCAGACATGCAGAGATGCGATTCGCCACCTGGTCATCAGAAGGGGAAAGGAGAAGATTAATTGTGTGTCGTCTGCATAGCAATGATAAGAGAGACCATGTGAGGTTATGACAGAGCCAAGTGACTTGGTGTATAGCGAGAATAGGAGAGGGCCAAGAACAGAGCCCTGGGGGACACCAGTGGTGAGAGCGCGTGGTGAGGAGACAGATTCTCGCCACGCCACCTGGTAGGAGCACCTGTCAGGTATAGCGTGAGCCGCTCGGGAGATGCCCAACTCGGAGAGGGTGGAGAGGAGGATCTGATGGTTATATGCCGATAGATCTAGAAGGATGAGAGCAGAGGAGAGAGAGTTATACAGTGCGGAGCGCCTCCGTGATACAGAGGAGAGCAGTCTCAGTTGAATGACTAGTCTTGAAACCTGACTGATTTGGATCAAGAAGGTCATTCAGAGAGAGATAGCGGGAGAGCTGGCCAAGGACGGCACGTTCAAGAGTTTTGGAGAGAAAAGAAAGAAGGGATACTGGTCTGTAATTGTTGACATCGGAGGGATCGAGTGTAGGTTTTTTCAGAAGGGGTGCAACTAGTTCTCTTGAAGACGGAATAGCCAACGGTCAGGGATGAGTTGATTCGAGGTGAGGTAAGGGAGAAGGTCTCCGGAAATGGTCTGGAGAAGAGAGGAGGGGATAGGGTCAAGCGGGCAGGTTGTTGGGCGGCCGGCCGTCACAATACGAGATTTCATCTGGAGAGAGAGGGAGAAAGAGGTCAGAGCACAGGGTAGGGCAGTGTGAGCAGAACTAGCGGTGTCGTTTGACTTAGCAAACGAGGATCGGATGTCTGACCTTCTTTTCAAAATGGTTGACATTAGTCATCTGCAGAGAGGGAGGAGGGGGGGAGGGGCGGAGGATTCAGGAGGGAGGAGAAGGTGGCAAAGAGCTTCCTAGGGTTAGAGGCAGATGCTTGGAATTTAGCGTGGTAGAAAGTGGCTTTAGCAGCAGAGACAGAGGAGGAAAATGTAGAGAGGAGGGAGTGAAAGGATGCCAGGTCCGCAGGGAGGCGAGTTTTCCTCCATTTCCGCTCGGCTGCCCGGAGCCCTGTTCTGTGAGCTCGCAATGAGTCATCGAGCCACGGAGCGGGAGGGGAGGACCGAGCCGGCCTGGAGGATAGGGGACATAGAGAGTCAAGGGATGCATTGAGGAGGCAGAATCAGGAGATAGGTGGGAGAAGGTTTGAGCGGAGGGAAGAGATGATAGGATGGAAGAGGAGAGAGTAGCGGGGAGAGAGAGTTCAAGGTTGGGACGGCGCGATACCATCCGAGTAGGGGCAGTGTGGGAGGTGTTGGATGAGAGCGAGAGGGAAAAGGATACAAGGCAGTGGTCGGAGACTTGGAGGGGAGTTGCAGTGAGGTTAGTGGAAGAACAGCATCTAGTAAAGATGAGGTCGAGCGTATTGCCTGCCTTGTGAGTAGGGGGAAGGTGAGAGGGTGAGGTCAAAAGAGGAGAGGAGTGGAAAGAAGGAGGCAGAGAGGAAAGAGTCAAAGGTAGACGTGGGGAGGTTAAAGTCGCCCAGAACTGTGAGAGGTGAGCCGTCCTCAGGAAAGGAGCTTATCAAGGCATCAAGCTCATTGATGAACTCTCCGAGGGAACCTGGAGGGCGATAAATGATAAGGATGTTAAGCTTGAAAGGGCTAGTAACTGTGACAGCATGGAATTCAAAGGAGGCGATAGACAGATGGGTAAGGGGAGAAAGAGAGAATGACCACTTGGGAGAGATGAGGATCCCGGTGCCACCACCCCGCTGACCAGATGCTCTCGGGGTGTGCGAGAACACGTGGGCGGACGAAGAGAGAGCAGTAGGAGTAGCAGTGTTGTCTGTGGTGATCCATGTTTCCGTCAGTGCCAAGAAGTCGAGGGACTGGAGGGAGGCATAGGCTGAGATGAACTCTGCCTTGTTGACCGCAGATTGGCAGTTCCAGAGGCTACCGGACCGTTGACCTGGAACTCCACGTGGGTCGTGCGCGCTGGGACCACCAGAGTAGGGTGGCCGCGGCCACGCGGTGAGGAGCGTTTGTATGGTCTGTGCAGAGAGGAGAGAACAGGGATAAACAGACACATAGTTGACAGGCTACAGAAGAGGCTACGCTAATGCAAAGGAGATTGGAATGACAAGTGGACTACACGTCTCGAATGTTCAGAAAGCTAAGCTACGTAGCAAGAATCTTATTGACTAAAATGATTAAAATGATACAGTACTGCTGAAGTAGGCCAGCTGGCAGTGGGTAGTTTTGACACTACACTAATCAAGTCATTCCGTTGAGTGTAATAGTTTCTGCAGTGTTGCTATTCGGGGGCTAGCAGGCTAGCTAGCAGTGTTGTTTACGTTACGTTGCGTTAAAAGAACGACAATAGATGGCTAGCGAACCTAGAAAATCGCTCTAGACTACACAATTATCTTTGATACAAAGACGGCTATGTAGCTAGCTAAGTAGCTAGCTACGATCAAACAAATCAAACCGTTGTACTGTAATGAAATGAAGTGAAAATGTGATACAACCTGTGAATGCGACCGGGTAGTTGAGTTCTATACAGAAGACGTTGGCTAGCGTTGGCTAGCTGTTGGCTAGCTAGCAGAGTCACCTACGTTAAGGACGACAAATAGCTGGCTAGCTAACCTCGGTAAATTAAGATAATCACTCTAAGACTACACACTCTAAACCTAAACAACACAATTATCCATCGATGATACGATTATACGAAGACAGCAAAGACAGCTATGTAGGTAGCTAACACTAAACTAATCAAGTCGTTCAGTTGAGTGTAAAAGTTTCTCAGTGCAGCTAATCAGTGGACGTTAGCTAGCTGGCTAGTGAAGACTACGTTAGGACGGCGAAATACGATAATTACGCAATTATCTTTGATACAAAGACGGCTATGTAGCTAGCTGAGAAGAAATTGCTAAGATAAGACAAATCAAACCGTTGTGATATAATGAAATATAATGAAAAAGTTATACTACCCGTTGGAGCGACGTGCAGATGCGACCACTCGCTCCACGTTCCATTATACTGCCTCTAGTTCACGTTCCATTATACTGCCTCTAGCTCACATTCCATCATACTGCCTAGTTCACATTCCGTTATACTGCCTCTAGTTATACGGCCTCTAGTTATACTGCCTCTAGTTATACTGCCTCTAGTTATACTGCCTCTAGCTCATATTGTAAACTGGAGGGTGACGGTGGGGAGGCTTTTGCCTTTGCATTTGAATGGGAGCCGCACTTTTCGAGTTGAGATAAGAGAAATACATTTATTTTAAATCGTGTTTTTTTTAACACAGGCTTGAATTTAGAATTGTCATTTGTTGCGTACTGACTGGGCTTATAAAAGTAGGCTTCAGTCCATTGAGGAGCCACTTTGGTGCTGTCTGAGAAGTGACAAAGCAGAACACGTGGAAAGATGGCAGCAATCGTTCAACACTGAAAGCGCGAACCACCCCATTTAACCACAGCAAGGTGACTGGGAATATGGCCGAATACAAACAGTGCAGTTCTGCCCGCCGTAAGGCAATCAAACAGACAAACCGTCAGTACAGAGACGAAGTTGAGTCTCAATTCAACGACTCAGACATGTGGCAGGGTCTACAGACAATCATGGATTATAAAGGGAAAACCAGCCACGTCACGAACACCGACGTCTTGCTCCCGGACAAACAACACACCTTCTTCGCCCGCTTTGAGGATAACACAGTGTCATCGACGCAGCCAGCTACCAAGAATTGTGGGCTCTCCTTCTCCGTGGGCGATGTGAGTACTACATTTAAGTGTGTTAACCCTCGCAAGGCTGCCGGCCCAGACGGCATCCCCAGTCGCATCCTCAGAACATGTGCAGACCAGCTGGCTGGAGTGTTTACGGACATATTCAATCTCTCCCTATCCCAGTCTGCTGTCCCCACATGCTTCAAGATGTACAACATTGTTCATGTACCCAAGAAAGCTAAAGTAACTTAAGCTAAATGACTATCGCCCCGTAGTACTCACTTCTGTCATCATGAAGTGCTTTGAGAGACTAGTTAAGGATCATATCACCTCTACCTTACCTGACACCCTAGACCCACTTCAATTTGCTTACCGCCCCAATAGATCCACAGGTGATGCAAACGCCATCATACTGAAACGCCATCGCCCCCAGATGGTGAAGGTAGGTAACAACATCTCTACTCCGCTGATCCTCAACACTGGGGCCCCACAAGGGTGCGTTCTCAGCCCCCTCCTGTACTCCCTGTTTACCCATGACTGGATGTCCACACGCACCTCCAACTCAAACATCAAATTTGCAGACGACATAACAGTAGTAGGCCTGATTACCAACAATGACGTGACAGCCTACAGGGAGGAGGTGAGGGCCCTGGGAGTGTGGTGCCAGGAAAATAACCTGGAGCTGATCGTGGACTTCAGGAAATAGCAGAGTACCCCCTTATCCACATTGACGGGACCTTGGCGTACACACACTGAAATGGTCCAACCACACAGATCGTGTGGTGAAGAAATTTCAGGAGGCTGAAGAAATTTGCCTTGGCACCTAAAACCCTCACAAACCTTTACAAATTCCCAATTGAGAGCATCTTGTTGGGCTGCATCCCCACCTGGTACGGCAACTGTACCCCCTGCAACCGCAGGTCTCTCCAACACATCACCGGTTTCAAACTACCTGCCCTCCAGGACACCTACAACACTCAATGTCATAGGAAGGCAACAACCACCTGAGCCACTGCCTGTTCACCCTGCTATCATCCAGAAGGCGAGATCAGTACAGGTGCACCAAAGCTGGGACCAAGAGACTGAAAAACAGCTTCTATCTCAAGGCCATCAGACTGTTAAACAGCCATCACTAGCCGGCTACCACCAAGTTACTCAACCCTGCAACTTAGAGGCTGCTGTCCTGTATACATAGACATGGAATCACTGGTCACTTTAATAATGGAACACTTGTCACTTTAATAATGTTTACATACTGCTTTACTCATTGCATATGTATATACTGTATTCTATTGTATCTTAGTCTGTGCCGCTCTGACATTGCTCTGCCATATATTGATATATTCTTAATTCCTTTACTTTATATTTGTGGATATTGTGCGTAGTTGTGAAATTGTTCGATATTACTGCACTGTTGGAGCAAGAAACACCTGCTATAACATCTGCTATCTGTGTATGTGACTAATAAAATGTGATTTGGTAGGATATTCCTCTCTTCAAACTAGGCCCTAGAGCTTCTGTGGTGTTGCCTGACAGGTGGTAGGATATTCCTTACCCCTCCCCTTACGACATCGTACGAGCCAATCAGAACAAGGCCTTCACCTCGAGTATAGGTTGCTAAGGAAGTGGACTGTTTGTTGCTGGGCTACCTCACATGTTCTAGAGAGTAGGGTAAAGACCCCTACATGCTGATCTCGGGTCAGTTGTGCATTTTCACCACTAATGGTTAAGGTTAGGCTTGAGGGCGGGGAAGCTGATCCTAGATCTGTATGGGAAACTTCACCCTGGAGTGTAGGTGCTAAGGAAGTGGATTTCCCAAAACTGCTTTTTGAAAGTATTCTGAGAATTTTATCGAGAGAGAAAAAAAAGATGGGAGTTTATTTTTTTGTAATCAGAAACAGTGGATTTTTGTTGGATTTTATATATTCTTATCATCTTTTTTTTGAGTGTGAATCTATTTTTTTTTACAGTAGCTCTTCAAGAAATATAAGATAAATCCCCTCATGTTTAGATGGAAAGAATAAGGATATAGACTTGAGGGGGTTGTGCAGCTGCTATTGGAAATATGTGTCAGTTAACCATTGTTCTGGCTCAGCACCTGTGTGTGTGTGTGTGTGTGTGTGTGTGTGTGTGTGTGTGTGTGTGTGTGTGTGTGTGTGTGTGTGTGTGTGTGTGTGTGTGTGTGTGTGTGTGTGTGTGTGTGTGTGTGTGTGTGTGTGTGTGTGTGTGTGTGTGTGTGTGTGTGTTTGCGTTTAGGAGGACACCTGGAGTTTTTCCCATGACTTAACACACAACATTGTTTCACCTTGTCGGGACACAATTTATAGCCATTCAAAGTCCTATTCTCCCTAACCTTAACCCCAAAACCTAACTCTTAAACCTAATTCTAACTCTGATACTAATTCTAAACCTAATTTTAACACTGATTCTAACCTAAAAAAAACCTTGAAATAGGATTTGACCTTGTGGGAACTATCAACATGTTCCTAGTTGGTCAAATGTTTGTAAGTTTACTATTCTAGTACTATTATATATATTCTACTTCCGGTCCCTACTAATATAAACTATATAGTTATAAACACGTTCACACATTAATGGTTTACAAATACTTTAAAGTACTATTTACTATTTTATTTGTTTTTTGAGGTATCTTTACTTTTTATATTTTTGACAATTTTTACTTTTACTTCACTACATTCCTGAAGAAAATAATGTACTTTTTACTACATTCATTTTCCCCGACACCCAAAAGTACTTGTTACATTTTGAAGGCTTAGCAGGACAGGAAAATGGTCCAATTCACACATTTAAAGAGAACATCCCTACTGCCTCTGATCTGGAGGACTCACTAAACAGAGAACATCCCTGGTCATCCCTACTGCCTCTGATCTGGAGGACTCACTAAACAGAGAACATCCCTGGTCATCCCTACTGCCTCTGATCTGGAGGACTCACTAAACAGAGAACATCCCTGGTCATCCCTACTGCCTCTGATCTGGAGGACTCACTAAACAGAGAACATCCCTGGTCATCCCTACTGCCTCTGATCTGGAGGACTCACTAAACAGAGAACATCCCTGGTCATCCCTACTGCCTCTGATCTGGAGGACTCACTAAACAGAGAACATCCCTGGTCATCCCTACTGCCTCTGATCTGGAGGACTCACTAAACAGAGAACATCCCTGGTCATCCCTACTGCCTCTGATCTGGAGGACTCACTAAACAGAGAACATCCCTGGTCATCCCTACTGCCTCTGATCTGGAGGACTCACTAAACAGAGAACATCCCTGGTCATCCCTACTGCCTCTGATCTGGAGGACTCACTAAACAGAGAACATCCCTGGTCATCCCTACTTCCTCTGATCTGGAGGACTCACTAAACAGAGAACATCCCTGGTCATCCCTACTGCCTCTGATCTGGTGGACTCACTAAACAGAGAACATCCCTGGTCATCCCTACTGCCTCTGATCTGGAGGACTCACTAAACAGAGAACATCCCTGGTCATCCCTACTTCCTCTGATCTGGAGGACTCACTAAACAGAGAACATCCCTGGTCATCCCTACTGCCTCTGATCTGGAGGACTCACTAAACAGAGAACATCCCTGGTCATCCCTACTTCCTCTGATCTGGAGGACTCACTAAACAGAGAACATCCCTGGTCATCCCTACTGCCTCTGATCTGGTGGACTCACTAAACAGAGAACATCCCTGGTCATCCCTACTTCCTCTGATCTGAGGACTCACTAAACAGAGAACATCCCTGGTCATCCCTACTGCCTCTGATCTGGTGGACTCACTAAACAGAGAACATCCCTGGTCATCCCTACTGCCTCTGATCTGGAGGACTCACTAAACAGAGAACATCCCTGGTCATCCCTACTGCCTCTGATCTGGATAATGTCTGGTTTGCGTAATATAAGTAATTTTGAAGTGATTTTCTATTTTTACATTTACTTTTGATACTTCAGTATATTTAAAACCAAATACTTTTAGCGTTTTACTCAAGTAGTATTTTACTGGGTGAATTTCACTTTTACTCGAGTCATTTTCTATTAAGGTATCTTTACTTTTATCTTTACTTTTACTCAAGTATGAGACACACACACACACACACACACACACACACACACACACACACACACACACACACACACACACACACACACACACACACACACACACACACACACACACACACACACACACACACACACACACACACACACACACACTCTTGAACCGCTTTCATGGTTTGCATGATCTCTCTCTTTGTGATCAGTCCCCTCTCTCTCTCTTTGTGATCAGTCCCCTCTCTCTCTCTTTGTGATCAGTCCCCCCTCTCTCTCTTTGTGATCAGTCCCCTCTCTCTCTCTTTGTGATCAGTCCCCCCTCTCTCTCTTTGTGATCAGTCCCCTCTCTCTCTTTGTGATCAGTCCCCCTCTCTCTCTTTGTGATCAGTCCCCCCTCTCTCTCTTTGTGATCAGTCCCCTCTCTCTCTCTTTGTGATCAGTCCCCTCTCTCTCTCTTTGTGATCAGTCCCCCTCTCTCTCTTTGTGATCAGTCCCCCTCTCTCTCTTTGTGATCAGTCCCCCTCTCTCTCTTTGTGATCAGTCCCCTCTCTCTCTCTTTGTGATCAGTCCCCTCTCTCTCTCTTTGTGATCAGTCCCCTCTCTCTCTCTTTGTGATCAGTCCCCTCTCTCTCTTTGTGATCAGTCCCCTCTCTCTCTCTTTGTGATCAGTCAGTATTCTCTATTTTGTGATCAGTCCCCTCTCTCTCTCTTTGTGATCAGTCCCCCCTCTCTCTCTTTGTGATCAGTCCCCCCTC
The DNA here is from genome assembly GCF_021184085.1 of Oncorhynchus gorbuscha. Lineage (NCBI taxonomy): Eukaryota > Metazoa > Chordata > Actinopteri > Salmoniformes > Salmonidae > Oncorhynchus > Oncorhynchus gorbuscha. The sequence goes on from NC_060184.1 coordinate 3,446,367, forward strand.
TCTCTCTTTGTGATCAGTCCCCTCTCTCTCTTTGTGATCAGTCCCCCTCTCTCTCTTTGTGATCAGTCCCCTTCTCTCTCTTTGTGATCAGTCCCCTCTCTCTCTCTTTGTGATCAGTCTCCTCTCTCTCTCTTTGTGATCAGTCCCCTCTCTCTCTCTCTCTCTTTGTGATCAGTCCCCTCTCTCTCTCTCTCTCTCTTTGTGATCAGTCTCCTCTCTCTCTCTTTGTGATCAGTCCCCCCTCTCTCTCTTTGTGATCAGTCCCCCTCTCTCTCTTTGTGATCAGTCCCCTCTCTACAGTATTTAGAAGAAAAGAAACATCTTTGTGATCAGTGAAGAAGAACCCCCTAAAGCACCTCTACCTCTTTGTGATCAGTACCCCCCTCTCTCTCTTTGTGATCAGTCCCCCTCTCTCTCTTTGTGATCAGTCCCCTCTCTCTCTTTGTGATCAGTCCCCTCTCTCTCTTTGTGATCAGTCCTCTCTCTCTGTGTCAGTCCTCTCTCTCTTTGTGATCAGTCCCCTCTCTCTCTCTCTCTCTTTGTGATCAGTCCCCTCTCTCTCTCTCTCTCTCTCTTTGTGATCAGTCTCCTCTCTCTCTCTTTGTGATCAGTCTCCTCTCTCTCTCTCTGTGATCAGTCCTCTCTCTCTTTGTGATCAGTCCCCTCTCTCTTTGTGATCAGTCCCCTCTCTCTTTGTGATCAGTCCCCTCTCTCTTTGTGATCAGTCATCTCTCTGGGTTGTGTGTGTGAATTTGAAATGTTTTCACTGTTTAAGTACTCATCATTTTTTTCCAGAGTACTACAGTACTGGAATGGAACAAATATATATTTTTAGAACACGAAGCCCACACTGGAATGAGTTTTTCAACACGTATCATCTATATGCCAACGATGCCTCATTCATCATAACCATGACAGACAGCACATCTGTCTTATTCACAGTTATTATCGGAGTATTATTATTTTCGGAGTAGTTATTTTGACATGGGTCTCAATTGGGCGAGTTAAACACATTTTGTAGCTTGTGTGTCTCACATCAGATACGTTTTTATAGGTATTTATTTCTGTAGGCTTACGGGAGCCGTCCGAACTTTAGACCAGAGCCCTATTCCCTATATAGTGCACTACTATAGACCAGAGCCCTATTCCCTATATAGTGCACTACTTTAGACCAGAGCCCTATTCCCTATATAGTGCACTACTATAGACCAGAGCCCTATTCCCTATATAGAGCACTACTTTAGACCAGAGCCCCTAAATCCTAATTTGATTATTAGTTAAATGATTTGCAGCTTGGAGAAAAGCAGTAACGTTGTTTAATTTTCTCTCCGTTCACCCTGTGACTACGGGGCTTTGACTGTCTGTCTGGTTGACATGAGGATGTCTTTTACACTCCGGTCCTATGATAAGTAGTGAAAGCGTATTGTGATGTCTATAGCATTTCCTCTGTGTGTGACTCATCCTAGGAGAGGGTATATGTGTCAGTCAGACAGATCCCCCTCACTAGTAGTAATGTGAGATATTCAGCTGTACAGTACAGCCTGTAAATCCTGTCCCTTCTCATCTAAAGTGCATTCAGAGAGTATTCAGACCCCTTGACTTTTTCCACATTTTGTTACGTTACAGCCTTATTCTGAAATGGATTCAATTGTTTTTTTCTCTCATTAAACTACACACAATACCCCGTAATGACAAAGCAAAAACAGGTTTAAAGAAATGTCCCATCCAAAAATTAGAAATAAAGAAATATCACGTTTACATATGTACGCTCTGGAGCAGGTTTTCATCAAGGATCTCTCTCTACTTTACTCCGTTCATCTTTCCCTTCATCCCGACTAGTCTCCCAGTCCCTGAAAAATATCCCCACAAGTCAAGGGGGCGGCAGGGTAGCCTAGTGGTTAAATAAAATATCCCCACAAGTCAAGGGGGCGGCAGGGTAGCCTAGTGGTTAGAGCGTTGGAATAAAATATCCCCACAAGTCAAGGGGCGGCAGGGTAGCCTAGTGGTTTAAAATCCCCACAAAAGGGGTCTGAATAGTTTAAATAAAATATGTTCAAGGGGGCGGCAGGGTAGCTGTTTCTGTCCTAGTAACCACAAAATCCCAGGGTAGCCTATTGTTTATAAAGAGGGACCTGAATAGGGTGCAGGTCCCAGGGTGTTTCTGTCCCAGGGTGCAGGTCCCAGGGGACCCAGGGTGCAGGTCCCAGGGTGCAGGTCCCAGGGTGCAGGGTGCAGAGCCCAGGGTGCAGAGCCCAGGGTGCAGGGTCCCTGGGTGCAGGGTCCCTGGGTGCAGGTCCCAGGGCCCAGGGTGCAGGGCCCAGGGTGCAGGGCCCAGGGTGCAGGGCCCAGGGTGCAGGGCCCAGGGTGCAGGGCCCAGGGTGCAGGTCCCAGGGTGCAGGTCCCAGGGTGCAGGTCCCAGGGTGCAGGGCCCAGGGCCAGATGTTTGTACATTCAACGTGGTATTCTCTCTTGTGATTGAACAGATGGAAGTCTCCTGAACTCCCCAACCCACTTCTTCCCTGCATTCAACACATGTAAATGTTGTATTCAAATAGATAAGCATATACTAAATTACTACGAGGGCTGCTGTTGATGACATGATGGGTTTGTTAGTGTTGCAGCAGTTAATTACTATACCTTACTCTGCCACAGCCTCTACTGCACCCTAGTGGCAGGGAGGGAGATTACAGTTAGGCTTATTATAGATATACATGTTCTGTCTCTCCTCTCTGTCTCTCGTCTCTGTCTCTGTCTCTCTCCTCTGTCTCTGTCTCTCCTCTCTGTCTCTCCTCTCTGTCTCTCCTCTCTGTCTCTCCCTCTGTCTCTGTCTCTGTCTCCCTCTGTCTCTCCCTCTGTCTCTCTCTCTGTCTCTCTCCTCTGTCTCTCCTCTCTGTCTCTGTCTCTCCTCTCTGTCTCTGTCTCTCCTCTCTGTCTCTCCTCTCTGTCTCTCCTCTCTGTCTCTCTCTCTGTCTCTGCTCTGTTTCTGTCTCTCCTCTCGGTCTCTCCTCTCTGTCTCTGTCTCTCTCCTCTGTCTCTCTCTCTGTCTCCCTCTGTCTCTCTCTCTGTCTCTGCTCTGTTTCTGTCTCTCTCTCTGTCTCTGTCTCTCTCCTCTGTCTCTGTCTCTCTCCTCTGTCTCTCTCTCTGTCTCCCTCTGTCTCTCTCTCTGTCTCTCCTCTCTGTCTCTCCTCTCTGTCTCTCCTCTCTGTCTCTGTCTCTCTCCTCTGTCTCTCTCTCTGTCTCCCTCTGTCTCTCTCTCTGTCTCCCTCTGTCTCACTCTCTCTCTCTGTCTCTCCTCTCTGTCTCTCCTCTCTGTTTCTGTCTCTCTCCTCTGTCTCTCCTCTCTCTCTCTCTGTCTCCCTCTGTCTCACTCTCTCTCTCTGTCTCTCCTTTCTCTCTCCCTCTGTCTCACTCTCTCTCTCTGTCTCTCCTCTCTCTCTCTCTCTCTCTCTGTCTCCCCTCTCTCTCTCTCTGTCTCTCTCCTCTGTCTCTCCTCTCTGTCTCTCTCTCTGTCTCACTCTCTCCTCTCTGTCTCCCCTCTCTCTCTCTCTGTCTCCCCTCTCTCTCTCTCTGTCTCCCCTCTCTCTCTCTCTGTCTCCCCTCTCTCTCTCTCTGTCTCTCTGTCTCTCTCTCTGTCTCTCTCTCTCTCTCTCTCTCTCTCTGTCTCTGTCTCTGTCTCTGTCTCTGTCTCTGTCTCTCTCTCTCTCTCTCTCTGTCTCTCTCTCTCTCTCTCTCTCTCTGTCTGTCTCTCTATCTCTCATACCATCCATTCTCCGTATTTCAGTCATTCCCTCGGTGCAGTTACATCCACTTTGAAGTAAATATGCTCTAGTTTTAGGTTACATTTTCATTGCCCAGAACGGTCCATGCTTGACTTGCTGTTATTTGCTGAGTGTGTTAGGAAACACAGTTGACTGACTGATGGAGTCATTAACTATACCCCTCCGGGTTGGAACCTGCTAAAGGGTTCTGAATAAAAACTGGCAACTTCTGGCATCCGTTTGTTCAAAACCTTCCTCCAGGCCGTGTGTGTGTGTGTTGTCAAACGGAGGACAGAACAGGTGTGGTTGGAGGGAAGCCTACGACTACCATCCTGATCAGATGGGGCTTTCTGTAATCCTAGAAGGAGAGGGTTTGCATATCCTGCTCTCTCCCTCCCTGCTCCCTCCCTGCTCCCTGCTCCCTCCCTCCCTCCCTCCCTGCTCTCTCCCTCCCTCCCTGCTCTCTCCCTCCCTCCCTGCTCCCTCCCTCCCTCCCTCCCTGCTCCCTCCCTCCCTCCCTCCCTGCTCTCTCCTCCTCCCTCCTTCCCTCCCTGCTCCCCCTCCCTCCCTCCCTCCCTGCTCTCCCTCCCCCTCCCTCCCTCCCTCCCTCCCTCCCTCCCTCCCTCCCTCCCTCCCTCCCTCCCTCCCTCCCTCCCTCCCTCCCTCCCTCTCCCTCCCTGCCCTCCCTCCCTCCCTGCCTCCCTGCTCCCTCCCTCCCTCCCTCCCTCCCTGCTCTCTCCCTCCCTGCTCTCTCGCTCCCTCCCTGCCTCCCTGCCTCCCCTCCCCCTCCCTGCCTCCCTGCTCTCTCCCTCCCTCCCTGCCTCCCTGCTCCCTCCCCTCCCTGCCTCCCTGCCTCCCCCTCCCTCCCTGCCTCCCTGCTCCCTCCCTGCCTCCCTGCTCCCTCCCTGCCTCCCCTCCCTCCCTGCCTCCCTCTCCCTCCCTCCCTCCCTCCCTCCCTCCCTCCCTCCCTCCCTGCTCTCTCCCTCCCTGCTCTCTCCCTCCCTGCTCTCTCCTTCCCTGCTCTCCTTCCCTCCCTCCTCCCTGCTCTCTCCCTCCCTGCTCTCTCCCTCCCTGCTCTCTCCCTCCCTGCTCTCTCCCTCCCTGCTCTCTCCCTCCCTGCTCTCTCCCTCCCTGCTCTCTCCCTCCCTGCTCTCTCCCTCCCTGCTCTCTCCCTCCCTGCTCTCTCCCCCCTGCTCTCTCCCTCCCTGCTCTCTCCCCCTGCTCTCTCTCACTCCCTGCTCTCTCTAGGTGGGACAGGGCTCTTACCCTGACAGCAGTCTGTGGACTAGGTGGGACAGCAGTCTGTGGACTAGGTGGGACAGCAGTCTGTGGACTAGGTGGGACAGCAGTCTGTGGACTAGGTGGGACAGCAGTCTGTGGACTAGGTGGGACAGGGCTCTTACCGTGACAGCAGTCTGTGGACTAGGTGGGACAGCAGTCTGTAGGCTAGGTGGGACAGCAGTCTGTGGACTAGGTGGGACAGCAGTCTGTGGACTAGGTGGGACAGCAGTCTGTGGACTAGGTGGGACAGCAGTCTGTGGACTAGGTGGGACCATACCATCTCTCCGTGTGTGTGTGTGTGTGTGTGTGTGTGTGTGTGTGTGTGTGTGTGTGTGTGTGTGTGTGTGTGTGTGTGTGTGTGTGTGTGTGTGTGTGTGACCGTGTGTGTGTGTGTGTGTGACCGTGGTGTGTGTGTGTGTGTGTGACCGTGTTGTTTGTGTTCATTACAGGGTATTGCGTTTGTTTAGTTGGCACCCCAAGAATCATTCTACGAAATGTATCACTGCTCTATTTCCATAGTAACTGCCAGTTCTGAAATTAACCCTTTACCGACCCGGCTACCTGTTCCCCGTCAAACACCAGTCATACCAGCACATCCCTGACTCATCTAGCTAGACCCAGGCCCTGTAGCAGACTCATCTAGCTAGACCCAGGTCCTGTAGCAGACTCATCTAGCTAGACCCAGGTCCTGTAGCAGACTCATCTAGCTAGACCCAGGTCCTGTAGCAGACTCATCTAGCTAGACCCAGGTCCTGTAGCAGACTCATCTAGCTAGACCCAGGTCCTGTAGCAGACTCATCTAGCTAGACCCAGGCCCTGTAGCAGACTCATCTAGCTAGACCCAGGTAGCAGACTCTGTAGACCCAGGTCCAGACTCATCTAGCTAGACCCAGGCCATGTAGCAGACTCATCTAGCTAGACCCAGGCCCTGTAGCAGACTCATCTAGCTAGACCCAGGCCCTGTAGCAGACTCATCTAGCTAGACCCAGGCCATGTAGCAGACTCATCTAGCTAGACCCAGGCCCTAGCAGACTCATCTAGCAGACTCATCTAGCTAGACCCAGGCCCTGTAGCAGACTCATCTAGCTAGACCCAGGCCCTGTAGCAGACTCATCTAGCTCGACCCAGGTCCTGTAGCAGACTCATCTAGCTAGACCCAGGTAGCAGACTCATCTAGCTCGACCCAGGCCCTGTAGCAGACTCATCTAGCTAGACCCAGGCCCTGTAGCAGACTCATCTAGCTAGACCCAGGCCCTGTAGCAGACTCATCTAGCTAGACCCAGGTCCTGTAGCAGACTCATCTAGCTAGACCCAGGTCCTGTAGCAGACTCATCTAGCTAGACCCAGGTCCTGTAGCAGACTCATCTAGCTAGACCCAGGTCCTGTAGCAGACTCATCTAGCTAGACGCAGGCCAGGCCCTGTAGCAGACTCATCTAGCTAGACCCAGGCCAGGCCCTGTAGCAGACTCATCTAGCTAGACCCAGGCCCTGTAGCAGACTCATCTAGCTAGACCCAGGTCCTGTTACAGACTCATCTAGCTAGACCCAGGCCCTGTAGCAGACTCATCTAGCTAGACCCAGGCCCTGTAGCTGACTCATCTAGCTAGACCCAGGCCCTGTAGCAGACTCACCTGCTGATGATGCTAGCTGTATCAGTTGATGAAGCTATTTATTTATTTATTTTATTTCACCTTTATTTAACCAGGTAGGCTAGTTGAGAACAAGTTCTCATTTACAACTGTGACCTGGCCAAGATAAAGCATAGCAGTGTGAACAGACAACACAGAGTTACACATGGAGTAAACAATTAACAAGTCAATAACACAGTAGGGAAAAAAAGAGTCTATATACATTGTGTGCAAAAGGCATGAGGAGGTAGGCGAATAATTACAATTTTGCAGATTAACACTGGAGTGATAAATGATCAGATGGTCATGTACAGGTAGAGATATTGGTGTGCAAAAGAGCAGAAAAGTAAATAAATAAAAACAGTATGGGGAAGAGGTAGGTAAAATTGGGTGGGCTATTTACCGATAGACTATGTACAGCTGCAGCGATCGGTTAGCTGCTCAGATAGCAGATGTTTGAAGTTGGTGAGGGAGATAAGTCTCCAACTTCAGCGATTTTTGCAACTCGTTCCAGTTGCAGGCAGCAGAGAACTGGAACGAAAGGCGGCCAAAGGAGGTGTTGGCTTTAGTGATGACCAGTGAGATATACCTGCTGGAGCGCGTGCTACGGATGGGTGTTGCCATCGTGACCAGTGAACTGAGATACGGCGGAGCTTTACCTAGCATGGACTTGTAGATGACCTGTAGCCAGTGGGTCTGGCGACGAATATGTAGCGAGTGCCAGCCAATGAGAGCATACAGGTCGCAGTGGTGGATGGTATAAGGTGCTTTAGTAACAAAACGGATGGCACTGTGATAAACTGCAACCAGTTTGCTGAGTAGAGTGTTGGAAGCTATTTTGTAGATGACATTTGGTTTTACTAGCGTTTTAAGAACAGTTGGAGGCCACGGAAGGAGTGTTGTATGGTGTTGAAGCTCGTCTGGAGGGTTGTTAACACAGTGTCCAAGGAAGGGCCAGAAGTATACAGAATGGTGTCGTCTGCGTAGAGGTGGATCAGGGAATCGCCCGCAGCAAGAGCAACATCATTGATATATACAGAGAAAGAGTCGGCCCGAGAATTGAACCCTGTGGCACCCCCATAGAGACTGCCAGAGGACCGGACAACATGCCCTCCGATTTGACACACTGAACTCTGTCTGCAAAGTAGTTGGTGAACCAGGCAAGGCAGTTATTAGAAAAACCGAGGCTACTGAGTCTGCCGATAAGAATATGGTGATTGAAAGAGTCGAAAGCCTTGGCCAGGTCGATGAAGACGGCTGCCCAGTACTGTCTTTTATCGATGGCGGTTATGATATCGTTTAGTACCTTGAGCGTGGCTGAGGTGCACCCGTGACCGGCTCGGAAACCAGATTGCCCAGCGGAGAAGGTACGGTGTGATTCGAGATGGTCAGTGACCTGTTTGTTGACTTGGCTTTCGAAGACCTTAGAAAGGCAGGACAGGATGGATATAGGTCTGTAACAGTTTGGGTCCAGGGTGTCTCCCCCTTTGAAGAGGGGGATGACTGCGGCAGCTTTCCAATCCTTGGGGGATCTCAGACGATATGAAAGAGAGGTTGAACAGGCTGGTAATAGGGGTTGCGACAATGGAGGCGGATAGTTTCAGAAATAGAGGGTCCAGATTGTCAAGCCCAGCTGATTTGTACGGGTCCAGGTTTTGCAGCTCTTTCAGAACATCTGCTATCTGGATTTTGGAGATCCTGGAGAAGGAGATCCTGTTGAGAAATGCTTGGTTTTCTATAATCATGGATTTGAATCTAGCTGTATCTGTTGATGAAGCTAGCTGTATCTGTTGATGAAGCTAGTGCTGTTGCTAGCTGTATCTGTTGATGAAGCTAGCTGTATCTGTTGGAGCTAGCTGTATCTGTTGATGAAGCTAGGATCTGTTGGAAGCTCTATCTGCATGAATAGCTCTATCTGTTCCAGCCGTTGAGAAATGCTTGTTAAAGTTTTCTGTATAATCATGTTGATGAAGCTTGATCTGTTGATGAAGCTAGCTGCTGTTTATAGTTAGCTGTTGATGAAGCTAGCTGTATCGTGTTTATGAAGTTAGCTGTATCTATTGATGAAGCTAGCTGTATCTGTTGATGAAGCTAGCTGTATCTGTTGATGAAGTATCTAGCTGCTGTATCTGTTGATGAAGCTAGCTGTATCTAGTTGATGAAGCTAGCTGTATCTGTTGATGAGCTGTATCTGTTGATGAAGCTCGCTGTATCTGTGTGGTATTCAAATCCATCTGACACACACCTTGTATATTTGCTGATGGTTCTGCACATGTAGTTACTAGTTCACTCAAATTCATTTGGGAAGTAATGCATAAAAATTCCATAATGAAACTGTGCATACTGTGATTTGTTGTATTCCTGTGCGTGAGAGAATATTATTGCCTGTGTGTTTGGAGTTGCATGAAGTGTGTTTATGTGTATTACTGAGTGTGTGTTTGTGTATTACTGAGTGTGTGTTTGTGTATTACTGAGTGTGTGTTTGTGTATTACTGAGTGTGTGTTTATGTGTATTACTGAGTGTGTGTCTCTCTCCCCCAGCTAAGGACCGTGAGGCGGGGCAGTGTCAACTGGACTCAGAAGTTCTGCCTAAAGTGGCCCGCATGACCGTCTCAGGGAAGAAACAGACCATGGGCTTTGACGTGCCAAGGTATAACACACACACACACACACTATGTTCATCAGCTTTTCTCTGGGGCAGACTGAAGAGATAACGACTATAGTAGTTGGGGATGTGAACAGTTGGGGAAGGGAACAGTTGGGGAAGGGAACAGTTGGGGAAGGGAACAGTTGGGGAAGGGAACAGTTGGGGAAGGGAACAGTTGGGGAAGGGAACAGTTGGGGAAGGGGAACAGTTGGGGAAGGGGACAGTTGGGGAAGGGGAAGTTGGGGAAGGGGACAGTTGGGGAAGGGGACAGTTGGGGAAGGGGACAGTTGGGGAAGGGGACAGTTGGGGAAGGGGACAGTTGGGGAAGGGGACAGTTGGGGAAGGGGACAGTTGGGGAAGGGGACAGTTGGGGAAGGGGACAGTTGGGGAAGGGGACAGTTGGGGAAGGGGACAGTTGGGGAAGGGGACAGTTGGGGAAGGGGACAGGAACAGTTGGGGAAGGGGACAGGAACAGTTGGGGAAGGGGACAGGAACAGTTGGGGACGGGAACAGTTGGGGACAGGGGACAGTTGGGGAAGGGGACAGTTGGGGAAGTTTGGGGGGGACAGTTGGGGAAGGGGACAGTTGGGGGAAGGGGACAGTTGGGGAACAGTTGGGGGGGACAGTTGGAAGGAACAGTTGGGGGGACAGTTGGAAGAGAACAGTTGAAGGGAAAGTTGGGGGGGACAGGAACAGTTGGGTAAGGGGAACAGTTGGGTAAAGGGACAGGAACAGTTGGGTAAGGGGACAGTTGGGTAAAGGGACAGGAACAGTTGGGGAAGGGGACAGTTGGGGAAGGGGACTGAACAGTTGGTAAAGGGAACAGGAACAGTTGGGGAAAGTTGGGGAAGGGGACAGGAACAGTTGGGGACAGGAACAGTTGGGGAAGGGGAACAGTTGGGGAAGGGAACAGTTGGGGAAGGGAACAGTTGGGGAAGGGAACAGTTGGGGAAGGGAACAGTTGGGGAAGGGAACAGTTGGGGAAGGGAACAGGAACAGTTGGAACAGGGGGAAGGGGACAGTTGGGGAAGGGAACAGGAACAGTTGGGGAATGGGACAGTTGGGGAAGGGAACAGTTGGGGAACAGTTGGGGAAGGGACAGTTGGGGAAGGGAACAGGAACAGTTGGGGAAGGGAACAGGAACAGTTGGGGAAGGGAACAGGAACAGTTGGGGAAGGGAACGGGAACAGTTGGGGAAGGGACAGTTGGTAAAGGGACAGGAACAGTTGGGGAAGGGAACAGTTGGGGAAGGGGGAACAGTTGGGGAAGGGAACAGTTGGGTAAGGGGAACAGTTGGGGAAGGGAACAGTTGGGGAAGGGAACAGTTGGGGAAGGGAACAGTTGGGGAAGGGAACAGTTGGGGAAGGGAACAGTTGGGGAAGGGAACAGTTGGGGAAGGGGACAGTTGGGGGGGAAGGGGACAGTTGGGGAAGGGGACAGTTGGGGGGGAAGGGGACAGTTGGGGAAGGGGACAGTTGGGGAAGGGGACAGTTGGGGAAGGGAACAGGAACAGTTTGGGAAGGGGAGGAACAGTTGGGGACAGGAACAGTTGGGGAAGGGAACAGGAACAGTTGGGGAAGGGAACAGTTGGGACAGGAACAGTTGGGGAAGGGAACAGTTGGAAGGGAACAGGAACAGTTGGAAGGGAACAGGAACAGTTGGAAGAGAACAGGAACAGTTGGGGGAAGGGAACAGTTGGAAGGGGGACAGTTGGGGAACAGGAACAGTTGGGGAAGGGAACAGGAACAGTTGGGTAAGGGGACAGGAACAGTTGGGTAAGGGGACAGTTGGGTAAGGGGACAGTTGGGTAAAGGGACAGGAACAGTTGGGGAAGGGGACAGTTGGGGAAGGGGACCTGAACAGTTGGTAAAGGGAACAGGAACAGTTGGGGAAAGTTGGGGAAGGGGACAGGAACAGTTGGGGGGGAAGGGAACAGGAACAGTTGGGGAAGGAACAGTGGTGGAAGGGAACAGTTGGGGAAGGGAACAGTTGGGGAAGGGAACAGTTGGGGAAGGGAACAGTTGGGGAAGGGAACAGTTGGGGAAGGGAACAGTTGGGGAAGGGAACAGTTGGGGAAGGGAACAGTTGGGGAAGGGGACAGTTGGGGGAAGGGAACAGTTGGGGAAGGGAACAGTTGGGGAAGGGAACAGTTGGGGAAGGGGACAGTTGGGGAAGGGGACAGTTGGGGAAGGGGACAGTTGGGGAAGGGGGAAGGGGACAGTTGGGGAAGGGGACAGTTGGGGAAGGGGACAGTTGGGGAAGGGGACAGTTGGGGAAGGGGACAGTTGGGGAAGGGGACAGTTGGGGAAGGGGACAGTTGGAAGGGAACAGGAACAGTTGGAAGAGAACAGGAACAGTTGGGGAAGGGAACAGTTGGGGAAGGGGACAGGAACAGTTGGGGAAGGGAACAGTTGGGGAACAGTTGGGGACAGGAACAGTTGGAAGGGAACAGGAACAGTTGGAAGAGAACAGGAAAGGGGACAGTTGGGTTGGAAGGGAACAGGAACAGTTGGAAGGGACAGGAACAGTTGGTGGAAGGGGACAGGAACAGTTGAAGGGACAGGAACAGTTGGGGAAGGGGGGACAGGAACAGTTGGGGACAGGAACAGTTGGGGACAGTTGGGGAAGGAACAGTTGGGGACAGGAACAGTTGGGGACAGGAACAGTTGGGGGGGACAGGAACAGTTGGGGACAGGAACAGTTGGGGGGGACAGGAACAGTTGGGGACAGGAACAGTTGGGGACAGGAACAGTTGGGGACAGGAACAGAACAGGGACAGTTGGGGGGGACAGGAACAGTTGGGGACAGGAACAGTTGGGGAAGGGAACAGTTGGGGGGGAACAGTTGGGGGGACAGTTGGGGAAGGAACAGTTGGGGAAGGGAACAGTTGGGGAAGGGGACAGGAACAGTTGGGGAAGGGAACAGTTGGGGAAGGGGACAGGAACAGTTGGGGAAGGGGACAGGAACAGTTGGGGAAGGGGACAGTTGGGGAAGGGGACAGTTGGGGAACAGGAACAGTTGGGGAAGGGAACAGTTGGGGAAGGGGACAGGAACAGTTGGGGAAGGGGACAGTTGGGGAACAGTTGGGGAAGGGGACAGGAACAGTTGGGGAAGGGGACAGGAACAGTTGGGGAAGGGGACAGGAACAGTTGGGGAAGTTGGGGGGACAGGAACAGTTGGGGAAGGGAACAGGAACAGTTGGGGAAGGGAACAGGAACAGTTGGGGAAGGGAACAGGAACAGTTGGGGAAGGGAACAGGAACAGTTGGGGAAGGGAACAGGAACAGTTGGGGAAGGGAACAGGAACAGTTGGGGAAGTTGGGAAGGGGGGAACAGTTGGGGAAGGACAGTTGGGAAAGTTGGGGAAGGGAACAGGAACAGTTGGGTAAGGGGGGAACAGGAACAGTTGGGGAAGGGAACAGGGAAGGGAACAGGAACAGTTGGGGAAGGGAACAGGGACAGTTGGGGAAGGGGACAGTTGGGGAAGGGAACAGTTGGGGAGGGGAAAGTTGGGAACAGGAACAGTTGGGAACAGGAACAGTTGGGAACAGGAACAGTTGAGGAAGGGAACAGGAACAGTTGGGAACAGGAACAGTTGAGAACAGGAACAGTTGGGAACAGGAACAGTTGGGAACAGGAACAGTTGGGGAAGGGAACGGGAACAGTTGGGGAAGGGAACGGGAACGGGAACAGTTGGGGAAGGGAACGGGAACAGTTGGGGAAGGGAACGGGAACAGTTGGGGAAGGGAACAGTTGGGGAAGGGAACAGTTGGGGAAGGGAACAGTTGGGGAAGGGAACAGTTGGGGAAGGGTACAGGAACCGTTGGGGAAGGGAACAGTTGGTGAAGGGAACAGTTGGTGAAGGGAACAGTTGGTGAAGGGGACAGTTGGGGAAGGGGAACAGGAACAGTTGGGGGGGAAGGGAACAGGGACAGTTGGGGAACAGTTGGGGAAGGGAACAGGGGAACAGTTGGGGAAGGGGACACTTGAATAAGTAGGGAAACAGTTGGGGAAGGGAACAGGAACAGTTGGGGAATTCAGAGGGGGACAGGAACAGTTGGGGAAGGGAACAGGAACAGTTGGGGAAGGGGACACTCTTCCCGTCTCCCCCTCTCCCCTGTCTCCTGTCCCCTCTTCCCGGCCCCTCTCTCCCCTGTCTCCTCTCCCCTGTCTCCTCTCCCCTGTCCCCTCTTCCCGGCCCCCTCCCCCGGCCCCCTCTCCCCTGTCTCCCTCCCCTCCCCTCCCTCCTCTCCCCTGTCTCCTCTCCCCTGTCTCCTCCTGTCTCCCCTGTCTCCTCTCCCCTCCCCCCTCTCCCCTGCCCCCTCTCCCCTGCCCTGCCCCCTCTCCCCTGCCCCCTCTCCACTGTCTCCTCTCCACTGTCCCCTCTTCCCGGCCCCTTCTCCCCTGTCTCCTCTCCACTGTCCCCTCTTCACTGTCCTATCAAAACAAACTAACTTGATTGTAGCATGTCTTACCAGGGTTATACTGAAGATTTCCTTAACAAGAAGAAGAACTTAAATAAATGATTTGTCTCTTCTTTTGGTCCATCCAGTACAGAGGAGAACGGGGTTGTCCCCAGCCCCTCCGTCCATCGTGGGGGTAGCCCTGATGACATGACCATGAAAACCAGCCCCGAAACCCCCTCCAAGCGTCCGCAGACACCCTCTAAAGGGTTCGGGGGGGCAGAGGAGCCCCCTTCCGTCCCCACCCCAGGACGTACCCCGGGGAAGGCCAAGCAACAGCTGAACGTCAGGGCCGAGCTGGAGAAGAGACAAGGGGGCAAGTCTCTACTCAACCTGGTGGTTATAGGTACATAAACTACCCTGTTACAGAGACTACTCAACCTGGTGGTTATAGGTACATAAACTACCCTGTTACAGAGACTACTCAACCTGGTGGTTATAGGTACATAAACTACCCTGTTACAGAGACTACTCAACCTGGTGGTTATAGGTACATAAACTACCCTGTTACAGAGACTACTCAACCTGGTGGTTATAGGTACATAAACTACCCTGTTACAGAGACTACTCAACCTGGTGGTTATAGGTACATAAACTACCCTGTTACAGAGACTACACTGTCGGCGTGGTCACGGAGGTCGATCAGAAAATGTTCAGTACTATTCCTGTTTCCTCTTCACGCCCCCTCCTCTCCAGGTCATGTGGATGCTGGGAAGAGCACTCTGATGGGTCACCTGCTGTACCTGTTGGGAAACGTCAATAAACGCACCATGCACAAGTACGAACAGGAGTCCAAAAAGGCTGGCAAGGCCTCGTTCGCCTACGCATGGGTCCTGGATGAGACCGGGGAGGAGAGGAACAGGTACAGACAGACGGTTCCACACACAGACCTACCTACTCTGCAGAACACCCACTGAATCTCTGTGTGTGTGTGTGTGTGTGTGTGTGTGTGTGTGTGTGTGTGTGTGTGTGTGTGTGTGTGTGTGTGTGTGTGTGTGTGTGTGTGTGTGTGTGTGTGTGTGTGTGTGTGTGTGTGTGTGTGTGTGTGTGTGTGTGTGTGTGTGTGTGTGTGTGTTTTCCAGGGGTGTAACCATGGACGTGGGGATGACTAAGTTTGAGACGGCCTCTAAGGTGGTGACTCTGATGGACGCTCCTGGACACAAAGACTTCATCCCTAACATGATCACTGGAGCAGCCCAGGTACGTCCAGACCTCATCCATAACAGCCCAGGTACGTCCAGACCTCATCCATAACAGCCCAGGTACGTCCAGACCTCATCCCTAACATGAGGCCCAGGTACGTCCAGACCTCATCCATAACATGAGGCCCAGGTACGTCCAGACCTCATCCATAACATGAGGCCCAGGTACGTCCAGACCTCATCCCTAACAGCCCAGGTACGTCCAGACCTCATCCCTAACAGCCCAGGTACGTCCAGACCTCATCCCTAACAGCCCAGGTACGTCCAGACCTCATCCATAACAGCCCAGGTACGTCCAGACCTCATCCATAACAGCCCAGGTACGTACGTCCAGACCTCATCCCTAACAGCCCAGGTACGTCCAGACCTCATCCCTAACAGCCCAGGTACGTCCAGACCTCATCCCTAACAGCCCAGGTACGTCCAGACCTCATCCCTAACAGCCCAGGTACATCTAGACCTCATCCCTAACAGCCCAGGTACGTCCAGACCTCATCCCTAACAGCCCAGGTACGTCCAGACCTCATCCCTAACAGCCCAGGTACGTCCAGACCTCATCCCTAACAGCCCAGGTACGTCCAGACCTCATCCCTAACAGCCCAGGTACGTCCAGACCTCATCCCTAACATGATCACTGGAGCCCAGGTACGTCCAGGCCCAGGTAACACGTCCAGACCTCATCCATAACAGCCCAGGTACGTCCAGACCTCATCCATAACAGCCCAGGTACGTCCAGACCTCATCCATAACAGCCCAGGTACGTCCAGACATCATCCATAACATGATCACTGGAGCAGCCCAGGTACGTCCAGACCTCATCCCTAACAGCCCAGGTACGTCCAGACCTCATCCCTAACAGCCCAGGTACGTCCAGACCTCATCCCTAACAGCCCAGGTACGTCCAGACCTCATCCCTAACAGCCCAGGTACGTCCAGACCTCATCCCTAACAGCCCAGGTACGTCCAGACCTCATCCCTAACAGCCCAGGTACGTCCAGACCTCATCCCTAACAGCCCAGGTACGTCCAGACCTCATCCATAACAGCCCAGGTACGTCCAGACCTCATCCATAACAGCCCAGGTACGTCCAGACCTCATCCCTAACATGAGGCCCAGGTACGTCCAGACCTCATCCCTAACAGCCCAGGTACGTCCAGACCTCATCCATAACATGATCAGCCCAGGGAGCAGCCCAGGTACGTCCAGACCTCATCCCTAACAGCCTGAGGTACGTCCAGACCTCATCCCTAACAGCCCAGGTACGTCCAGACCTCATCCCTAACAGCCCAGGTACGTCCAGACCTCATCCCTAACAGCCCAGGTACGTCCAGACTTCATCCATAACAGCCCAGGTACGTCCAGACCTCATCCCTAACAGCCCAGGTACGTCCAGACCTCATCCCTAACATGATCACTGGAGAGGCCCAGGTACGTCCAGACCTCATCCATAACAGCCCAGGTACGTCCAGACCTCATCCCTAACAGCCCAGGTACGTCCAGACCTCATCCCTAACATGAGGCCCAGGTACGTCCAGACCTCATCCCTAACAGCCCAGGTACGTCCAGACCTCATCCCTAACAGCCCAGGTACGTCCAGACCTCATCCATAACATGAGGCCCAGGTACGTCCAGACCTCATCCCTAACAGCCCAGGTACGTCCAGACCTCATCCCTAACATGAGGCCCAGGTACGTCCAGACCTCATCCCTAACAGCCCAGGTACGTCCAGACCTCATCCCTAACAGGCCCAGGTAACAGCCCAGGTCCAGACCTCATCCTGGTGCTACTGGTACTACTGGTGCTACTGGTACTACTGGTTCTACTGGTGCTACTGGTACGACTGGTACTATGTCTAAATTGCACATTGTGTATTGTACTGGTGCTACTGCTACTACTGGTGCTACTGGTACTACTGGTACGACTGGTACTATGTCTAAATTGCACATTGTGTATTGTACTGGTACTACTGGTGCTACTGGTACTACTGGTGCTACTGGTACGACTGGTACTATGTCTAAATTGCACATTGTGTATTGTACTGGTACTACTGGTGCTACCGGTACTACTGGTACTACTGGTGCTACTGGTACTACTGGTACTACTGGTGCTACCGGTACTACCGGTACTACTGGTGCTACTGGTACTACTGGTGCTACTGGTACTACTGGTGCTACTGGTACTACTGGTGCTACTGGTGCTACTGGTTCTACTGGTACTACTGGTGCTACTGGTACTACTGGTGCTACTGGTACTACTGGTGCTACTGGTACTACTGGTACTACTGGTACTACTGGTGCTATGTCTAAATTGCACATTGTGTATTGTACTGGTACTACTGGTGCTACTGGTACTACTGGTGCTACTGGTACTATGTCTAAATTGCACATTGTGTATTGTACTGGTGCTACTGGTACTACTGGTACTACTGGTGCTACTGGTACTATGTCTAAATTGCACATTGTGTATTGTACTGGTACTACTGGTGCTACTGGTACTACTGGTACTACTGGTACTATGTCTAAATTGCACATTGTGTATTGTACTGGTACTACTGGTGCTACTGGTACTACTGGTACTACTGGTACTATGTCTAAATTGCACATTGTGGTATTGTACTGGTACTACTGGTACTATGGTCTAAATTGAACATTGTGGTGTACTGGTACTACTGGTGCTACTGGTACTATGTCTAAATTGCACATTGTGTATTGTACTGGTACTACTGGTGCTACTGGTACTATGTCTAAATTGCACATTGTGTATTGTACTGGTACTACTGGTACTACTGGTGCTACTGGTACTATGTCTAAATTGCACATTGTGTATTGTACTGGTACTACTGGTACTACCGGTGCTACTGGTACTATGTCTAAATTGCACATTGTGTATTGTACTGGTACTACTGGTGCTATGTCTAAATTGCACATTGTGTATTGTACTGGTACTACTGGTGCTACTGGTACTATGTCTAAATTGCACATTGTGTATTGTACTGGTACTACTGGTGCTACTGGTACTATGTCTAAATTGCACATTGTGTATTGTACTGGTACTACTGGTACTACCGGTGCTACTGGTACTATGTCTAAATTGCACATTGTGTATTGTACTGGTACTACTGGTGCTACTGGTACTACTGGTGCTACTGGTACTATGTCTAAATTGCACATTGTGTATTGTACTGGTACTACTGGTACTACTGGTGCTATGTCTAAATTGCACATTGTGTATTGTACTGGTACTACTGGTGCTACTGGTACTACTGGTACTACTGGTACTATGTCTAAATTGCACATTGTGTATTGTACTGGTACTACTGGTACTATGTCTAAATTGCACATTGTGTATTGTACTGGTGCTACTGGTGCTACTGGTACTATGTCTAAATTGCACATTGTGTATTGTACTGGTGCTACTGGTACTATGTCTAAATTGCACATTGTGTATTGTACTGGTACTACCGGTGCTACTGGTACTATGTCTAAATTGCACATTGTGTATTGTACTGGTACTACCGGTGCTACTGGTACTATGTCTAAATTGCACATTGTGTATTGTACTGGTACTACTGGTGCTACTGGTACTACTGGTGCTACTGGTACTATGTCTAAATTGCACATTGTGTATTGTACTGGTACTACTGGTACTACTGGTGCTATGTCTAAATTGCACATTGTGTATTGTACTGGTACTACTGGTGCTACTGGTACTACTGGTACTATGTCTAAATTGCACATTGTGTATTGTACTGGTACTACTGGTACTATGTCTAAATTGCACATTGTGTATTGTACTGGTGCTACTGGTGCTACTGGTACTATGTCTAAATTGCACATTGTGTATTGTACTGGTGCTACTGGTACTATGTCTAAATTGCACATTGTGTATTGTACTGGTACTACCGGTGCTACTGGTACTATGTCTAAATTGCACATTGTGTATTGTACTGGTACTACCGGTGCTACTGGTACTATGTCTAAATTGCACATTGTGTATTGTACTGGTACTACTGGTACTACTGGTGCTACTGGTACTATGTCTAAATTGCACATTGTGTATTGTACTGGTACTACCGGTGCTACTGGTACTATGTCTAAATTGCACATTGTGTATTGTACTGGTACTACCGGTGCTACTGGTACTATGTCTAAATTGCACATTGTGTATTGTACTGGTACTACTGGTGCTACTGGTACTACTGGTGCTACTGGTACTATGTCTAAATTGCACATTGTGTATTGTACTGGTACTACTGGTGCTACTGGTACTATGTCTAAATTGCACATTGTGTATTGTACTGGTACTACTGGTACTACCGGTGCTACTGGTACTATGTCTAAATTGCACATTGTGTATTGTACTGGTACTACTGGTACTACCGGTGCTACTGGTACTATGTCTAAATTGCACATTGTGTATTGTACTGGTACTACTGGTACTACTGGTGCTACTGGTACTATGTCTAAATTGCACATTGTGTATTGTACTGGTACTACCGGTGCTACTGGTACTATGTGTAAATTGCACATTGTGTATTGTACTGGTACTACCGGTGCTACTGGTACTATGTCTAAATTGCACATTGTGTATTGTACTGGTACTACCGGTGCTACTGGTACTATGTCTAAATTGCACATTGTGTATTGTACTGGTGCTACTGGTACTACTGGTGCTACTGGTACTATGTCTAAATTGCACATTGTGTATTGTACTGGTACTACTGGTGCTACTGGTACTATGTCTAAATTGCACATTGTGTATTGTACTGGTACTACCGGTGCTACTGGTACTATGTCTAAATTGCACATTGTGTATTGTACTGGTACTACTGGTGCTACTGGTACTACTGGTGCTACTGGTACTACTGGTACTATGTCTAAATTGCACATTGTGTATTGTACTGGTACTACTGGTACTATGTCTAAATTGCACATTGTGTATTGTACTGGTACTACTGGTACTATGTCTAAATTGCACATTGTGTATTGTACTGGTACTACTGGTGCTACTGGTACTATGTCTAAATTGCACATTGTGTATTGTACTATTCTACCTCAACAGTAAGTTCAGATTCCACATGTTGCTGTGAGTTTGAATTCAAAATGGATTAAATAGATTACTCCGTAATGACAGTGAAAACATAAATATTGCATTTACAGAAATAAAAGATCCTACAAATGTTGAAATTTTGTGAATAAATGTGTTTACATCCCTGTCAGTGAGTATTTCTCCTTTGGCAAGATAATCCATCCACCTGACAGGCATATCAAGAATGAAACCAGAGAAGGTGAACAGTATGATCATTACACAGGTGCACCTTGTGCTGGAGACAATAAAAGGCCACTTTAAAATCTGCAGTTTTGTCACACAACACAATACGTATGTTTCACTGAGTTGTGGCTGAACGACACGGATAATATAGAGCTTCCGGGATGTTCCATACATCGGCAGAACAGAGAAGCTATGCCTGTTAAGACTATTTGTCAATAACAACTGGTGCGCGATGTCTAATATTCAGGTAGAATACACTATCTACCAAGAGAGTTCTCATCTATATTATTCATAGCCGTCTATTGACAGTCAGCATTTCACAGTAAAGTCTACACTCGTTCTATTCGGCACATGAGGCAAAGTTTGATTTGAAGTTGGGTAAATCTTTGAAATTGTTGCGTTTGTTCAGTATAAATGGAAAGATCAGTATACAGAAAATGGGAAAGATCAGAACAGCCTTATACAGAAGTCCTCAATGTCAGAATGTCATCGTTATGGCCTCAGATCAGAATGTCCTCGTTATGGCCTGTAATACAGATCAGAATGTGGCCCAGATCGTTATGGCCTGTAATACAGATCAGAATGTCCTCGTTATGGCCTGTAATCCAGACAGATCATTATGGCCTGTTACAGAATGGCCTGTAATACAGATCAGAATGTCCTATGATGGCCTGTAATACAGAATCAGAATGTCTGTAATACAGATCAGAATGTCCTTATGATGGCCTGTAATGGCCTCAGAATGTATGGCCTGCAGATCAGAATGTCCTCGTTATGGCCTGTAATACAGATCAGAATGTCCTCGTTATGGCCTGTAATACAGATCAGAATGTCCTTATGATGGCCTGTACAGATCAGAATGTCCTCGTTATGGCCTGTAACCAGAATGTCCTCGTTATGGCCTGTAATGCAGACAGAATGTCCTCGTTATGGCCTGTAATTCAACAGGTGTTTGTATAACCTGTGTCTCCTACGTGGTAGATGCCAGCAGAGGTGAGTTTGAGGCAGGGTTCGAGGCAGGTGGTCAGACGCGAGAACACGGCCTTCTGGTCCGTTCGTTGGGCGTCACGCAACTCGCGGTTGCCGTCAACAAGATGGACCAGGTGAGAATAACGTTACCACTACTACTAGGTGTAGCCACGGCAACGCCCGTTACTCTGACAACTGTGTAATTTATGGTACAATCGTATTGTAACATATGGCAATGTTTAAAAAGGATGTGTGTGTGTGTGTGTGTGTGTGTGTGTGTGTGTGTGTGTGTGTGTGTGTGTGTGTGTGTGTGTGTGTGTGTGTGTGTGTGTGTGTGTGTGTGTGTGTGTGTGTGTGTGTGTGTGTGTGTGTGTGTGTGTGTGTAACAGGTAAACTGGCAACAGGAGCGATTCAAAGAGATCATCTCTAAACTTGGACATTTCCTGAAACAGGCTGGATTTAAGGTGGGTGGCCAGGGTTAGGACCTTTGACCTGGAGCTAGGGTTAGGACCTTTGACCTGGAGCTAGGGTTAAGACCTTTGAGCTAGGGTTAAGATCTTTGAGCTAGGGTTAGGACCTTTGACCTGGAGCTAGGGTTAGGACCTTTGACCTGGAGCTAGGGTTAGGACCTTTGACCTGGAGCTAGGGTTAGGACCTTTGACCTGGAGCTAGGGTTAGGACCTTCGACCTTTGACCTGGAGCTAGGGTTAGGACCTTTGACCTTGCAGCTAGGGTTAGGACCTTCAACCTTTGACCTGGAGCTAGGGTTAGGACCTTTGACCTGGAGCTAGGGTTAAGACCTTTCACCTGGAGCTAGGGTTAGGACTTTTGACCTTGCAGCTAGGGTTAGGACCTTTGACCTAAGACCTGGAGCTAGGGTTAGGACCTTTGACCTGGAGCTGGGGTTAGGACCTTCGACCTAAGACCTGGAGCTAGGGTTAGGACCTTTGACCTGGAGCTAGGGTTAGGACATTTGACCTGGAGCTGGGGTTAGGACCTTTGACCTGCAGCTAGGGTTAGGACATTTGACCTGGAGCTAGGGTTAGGACCTAAGACCTGGAGCTAGGGTTAGGACCTAAGACCTGGAGCTAAGGTTAGGACCTTTGACCTGGAGCTGGGGTTAGGACCTTTGACCTGGAGCCAGGGTTAGGACCTAAGACCTGGAGTTAGGACCTTCGACCTTTGACCTGGAGCTAGGGTTAGTGGACACTGAATTAAGTTAATCAAGCTAACCTAAACTACAGATTCATTGTGTTTCTAATAGTGTTATATTTCTAATGCTTTTATAGCAGTGTTTTAAGTGTTTATAGAGATCCTATATCTAATTTACAGACTAATTATATGGTTGTGCTCCCAGGACCCTGTTCTACATGAGTTATTGCAGTGTTATGTTATACGTGTGTTGTCTGTCCCGACCCGTAGGCTGTCAGAAGAGAACCTGACCACTAAGACTTCTATAACAGTGTTATGCAGTGGACAGTTTAGGAGAGGATGTTGAGTTCAAATCGGATTTCATTTGTCACATGCGCCGAATACAACACCTTACAGTGAAATGCTGACTTTACAAGCTCTAAACCAACCATTCAGTTTTAAGTCAAATTCCTAAAGAAATAAAAATAACAAGTAATAAAATAACAGTATGCAGAGTCAATGTGCGGAGGCACCAGTTAGTCGACGTAATGGAGGTAATATCTACATGTTGGTAGAGTTATTAAAGTGATTATTCATAGATAATAAACAGAGAACTTCAGGGGTGTGGAAGAGGAGGAGGGGGGGGCGATGCAAATAGTCTGGGTAGCTATTTGATTATGTGTTCAGGAGTCTTATGGCTTGGGATTAGAAGCTGTTGAGGAGCCTTTTAGTCCTAGACTTGGTGCTCCAGTACCGCTTGCCGTGTGGCAGCAGAGAGAACAGTCCATGACTAGGGTGACTGGAGTCTATGACAATTTTTAGGGCCTTCCTCTGACACTGCCTGGTATAGAGGTCCTGGATGGCTGGAAGCTTGGCCCCAGTGATGTACTGGGCTGTACACACCAACACCTGGTATAGAGTTCCTGGATGGCTGGAAGCTTGGCCCCAGTGATGTACTGGGCTGTACACACCAACACCTGGTATAGAGTTCCTGGATGGCAGGAAGCTAGGCCCCAGTGATGTACCGGGCTGTACACACTACCTTCTGTAGTGCTTTACGGTTGGATGATGAGCAGTTGCCATACCAGGCTGTGATGCAACCAGTCAGGATGCTCTCGGTGGTGCAGCTATAAAACATTTTGAGGATCTGAGGACCCATGCCAAATATATTCAGACTCCTGAGGGGGAATAGGTTTTGTTGTGCCCTCTTCACGACTGTCTTGGTATGTTTGGACCATGATAGTTTGTTGGTGATGTGGACGCCAAGGAACTTGAAGCCCTCAACCTGCTCCACTACAGCGCCATCGATGAGAATGGGGGCGTGTATTCGGTCCTCCTTTTCCTGTTGTCCACCATCATGTCCTTTGTCTTGATCATGTTGAGGAGGAGGTTGTTGTCCTGGCATCACCCGGCCAGGTCTCTGACCTCCTCCCTATAGGCTGTCTCGTCGTTGTCGGTGACCAGCCCTACCACTGTTGTGTCATCGGCAAACTTAATGATGGTGTTGGAGTCGTGCCTGGCCGTGCAGTCATGGGTGAACAGGGAGTACAGGAGGGGGCTGAGAACGCACCCCTGAGGGGCCCCCGTGTTGGGGATCAGCGTGGCGGATTGTGTTGATGCCTACTCTTACCACCTGGGGAGGCCCGTCAGGAAGTCCAGGATCCAGTTGCAGAGGGAGGTGTTTAATCCCAGGATCCTTAGCTTAGTGATGAGCTTTGAGGTCACTATGGTGTTGAGCGCTGAGCTGTAGTCAATGAACAGCATTCTCACATAGGTGTTCCTTTTGTCCAGGTGGGAAAGGGCAGTGTATAGTGCGATTGAGATTGCATAATCTGTGGATCTGTTGGAGCGGTAAGCGATTTGAAGGGTCTAGGGTTTCTGGGATCATGGTGTTAATGTGAGCCATTACCTGCCTTTCAAAGGACCTCATGGCTACCGATGTGAGTACTATGGGGCGGTAATCATTTAGGCAGGTTACCAACGCTTCCTTGGGCACAGGGACTATGGTGGTCTGCTTGAAACATGTAGGTATTACAGACTCTGTCAGGGAGAGGTTGAAAATCTCAGCGATGCCACTTGCCATTTGATCCACGCATGCTTTGAGTACACGTCCTGGTAATCCATCTGGTCCCTTGGCGTTGTAAAAGTTGACCTGTTTAAAGGTCTTGCTCACATTGGCTACCGAGAGCATTACCACACGCTCATCCAGAACAGCTGGTGCTCTCATGCATGGAGTGCTGGGTTTCCCTTTGTAGTCCATAATAGTTTTCAAGCCCTGCCACATCCAACGAGCGGTCAGAGCCGGTGTAGTAGGATTCAATCTTAGTCCTGTATTGATGCTTTGCCTGTTTGATGGATCGTCTGAGAGCATAGCGGCATTTCTTCTAGGCATCTGGATTCGTGTCCCGCTCATTGAAAACGGCAGCTCTAGCCTTCTAGCTCGTTGCGGATCTCAGGATATAAACTTTACTCGGAAAAACCTGAAATAATGGCAATAGGAAAAAATAAAAAATAACTCGTGATCTACATCCTTTCAGTGGACCATCAACTTTATAAAATACTGAGGATGTTTAATAATTGACAAGAAACAACAAATATTATCACGATAAGTTTATCCAGTTACTCAACGATATGAGAGCACATCGAATTCAATGGGAAAATGTTACAGGTAGAATAAGCCTCTTCAGAACGGCATGGAAGTTGTTTTATAGTAACACCAATTACCCCTCCCAAGACATGGCTTAAATAACTATACTCAGTCATAACAGATTTTACATGGGGAGAATACAACTCATAGAATAAAAAGAAACGTTTTACACCTTCCTGAGTCTGGGGGTGGTTTTGACCTTCCTGAGTCTGGGGGTGGTTTTGACCTTCCTGAGTCTGGGGGTGGTTTTGACCTTCCTGAGTCTGGGGTGGATTTACACCTTCCTGAGTCTGGGGGTGGATTTACACCTTCCTGAGTCTGGGGGTGGATTTACACCTTCCTGAGTCTGGGGGTGGATTTACACCTTCCTGAGTCTGGGGTGGATTTACACCTTCCTGAGTCTGGGGGTGGATTTACACCTTCCTGAGTCTGGGGGTGGATTTACACCTTCCTGAGTCTGGGGGTGGTTTTACACCTTCCTGAGTCTGGGGTGGTTTTACACCTTCCTGAGTCTGGGGGTGGTTTTACACCTTCCTGAGTCTGGGGGTGGTTTTACACCTTCCTGAGTCTGGGGGTGGTTTACACCTTCCTGAGTCTGGGGTGGTTTTACACCTTCCTGAGTCTGGGGTGGTTTTACACCTTCCTGAGTCTGGGGGTGGTTTTACACCTTCCTGAGTCTGGGGGTGGTTTACACCTTCCTGAGTCTGGGGGTGGTTTTACACCTTCCTGAGTCTGGGGGTGGTTTTACACCTTCCTGAGTCTGGGGTGGTTTTACACCTTCCTGAGTCTGGGGGTGGTTTTACACCTTCCTGAGTCTGGGGGTGGTTTTGACCTTCCTGAGTCTGGGGGTGGTTTTACACCTTCCTGAGTCTGGGGGTGGTTTTACACCTTCCTGAGTCTGGGGGTGGTTTTACACCTTCCTGAGTCTGGGGTGGTTTTACACCTTCCTGAGTCTGGGGGTGGTTTTGACCTTCCTGAGTCTGGGGGTGGTTTTGACCTTCCTGAGTCTGGGGGTGGTTTAGACCTTCCTGAGTCTGGGGGTGGTTTAGACCTTCCTGAGTCTGGGGGTGGTTTAGACCTTCCTGAGTCTGGGGTGGTTTAGACCTTCCTGAGTCTGGGGGTGGTTGTGACCTTCCTGAGTCTGGGGGTGGTTTTGACCTTCCTGAGTCTGGGGGTGGTTTTACACCTTCCTGAGTCTGGGGGTGGTTTTACACCTTCCTGAGTCTGGGGGTGGTTTTACACCTTCCTGAGTCTGGGGGTGGTTTTACACCTTCCTGAGTCTGGGGGTGGTTTTGACCTTCCTGAGTCTGGGGGTGGTTTTGACCTTCCTGAGTCTGGGGGTGGTTTTGACCTTCCTGAGTCTGGGGGTGGTTTTGATCTTCCTGAGTCTGGGGGTGGTTTTGACCTTCCCGAGTCTGGGGGTGGTTTTGACCTTCCCGAGTCTGGGGGTGGTTTTGACCTTCCCGAGTCTGGGGGTGGTTTTGACCTTCCCGAGTCTGTGGGTGGTTTAGACCTTCCTGAGTCTGTGGGTGGTTTAGACCTTCCCGAGTCTGGGGGTGGTTTCGACCTTCCCGAGTCTGGGGGTGGTTGTGACCTTCCTGAGTCTGGGGGTGGTTGTGACCTTCCTGAGTCTGGGGGTGGTTGTGACCTTCCTGAGTCTGGGGGTGGTTGTGACCTTCCTGAGTCTGGGGGTGGTTGTGACCTTCCTGAGTCTGGGGGTGGTTGTGACCTTCCTGCGTCTGGGGGTGGTTGTGACCTTCCTGAGTCTGGGGGTGGTTGTGACCTTCCTGAGTCTGGGGGTGGTTGTGACCTTCCTGAGTCTGGGGGTGGTTGTGACCTTCCTGAGTCTGGGGGTGGTTGTGACCTTCCTGAGTCTGGGGGTGGTTGTGACCTTCCTGAGTCTGGGGGTGGTTGTGACCTTCCTGAGTCTGGGGGTGGTTGTGACCTTCCTGAGTCTGGGGGTGGTTGTGACCTTCCTGAGTCTGGGGGTGGTTGTGACCTTCCTGAGTCTGGGGGTGGTTGTGACCTTCCTGAGTCTGGGGGTGGTTGTGACCTTCCTGAGTCTGGGGGTGGTTGTGACCTTCCTGAGTCTGGGGGTGGTTGTGACCTTCCTGAGTCTGGGGTGGTTGTGACCTTCCTGAGTCTGGGGGTGGTTGTGACCTTCCTGAGTCTGGGGGTGGTTGTGACCTTCCTGAGTCTGGGGGTGGTTGTGACCTTCCTGAGTCTGGGGGTGGTTGTGACCTTCCTGAGCCTGGGGGTGGTTGTGACCTTCCTGAGCCTGGGGGTGGTTGTGACCTTCCTGAGCCTGGGGGTGGTTGTGACCTTCCTGAGCCTGGGGGTGGTTGTGACCTTCCTGAGCCTGGGGGTGGTTGTGACCTTCCTGAGCCTGGGGGTGGTTGTGACCTTCCTGAGCCTGGGGGTGGTTGTGACCTTCCTGAGCCTGGGGTGGTTGTGACCTTCCTGAGCCTGGGGGTGGTTGTGACCTTCCTGAGCCTGGGGGTGGTTGTGACCTTCCTGAGTCTGGGGGTGGTTTACACCTTCCTGAGTCTGGGGGTGGTTTACACCTTCCTGAGTCTGGGGGTGGTTATGAGCTTCCTGAGTCTGGGGGTGGTTTTGAGCTCCCAGACTTTAACTTTCCATCCAGGACTTTTACTTGAGACATATATTTAAATGCACTAAAGACGAACAATAGGTCATTATTGAAAACGTGTAGTCTCATCCCCAGAATCTTTTTATGTGTCTATTTTCAAAGGACAAAGCTAAAAACACGAACAACTTCATAGTTAAGAGCCCCGTAACAATATGTAAGAAAATGAACTGGATTCTACAACAACCAATATCACTCCCTAAAAACACAACGTTTATGGAACTATAATAATAATAATAATAATATATGCCATTTAGCAGACGCTTTTATCCAAAGCGACTTACAGTCATGTGTGCATACATTCTACGTATGGGTGGTCCCGGGGATCGAACCCACTACCCTGGCGTTACAAGCGCCATGCTCTACCAACTGAGCTACAGAAGGACCACGATCTATCCTAGGATCGCTTTTCACAATTCACCGATAAATTGGTCCACGTGGAAAACGAAAGGCTTAGAGACCGTAAATGACTTGGTAACAGGAAATACAGTTATTTCCAGAATCTGACCTCTGTGGATATTTTGAAATATGTGTTATGTTAAATACGTGTTAATAATGTACATAATGTAATAATAATAATGTACATAATGGGTTATGTATCACAACATTTAGGACATCAGAGCAATCTGGAGGGACTCTTATTTGAGACATTAAAATATTTTCATATTATAGGTGAGATATACAAAACTTTACAGAGAGCCTTTCCAACTGACAATCTCTTAGAAAATAAATGAACTGTTGGAACCAAGACTTAAATTGAACTGAATTTGGAACAAGATGGAGGGAATGGGTTGGCGTATACTCCTCTCATAAATCATCTTGGGGGAAATAACATATACTTGAAACCTGAAATCAACCAATCCTCTATTGTTAAGACAATAAAAAAATAATATGCTTCATTATCTTAAATATTGGAAGGCCCTGGGAGACTGACAGGAACGAAATTGTGTGATTTGAGACGTGACGGAGAGCAGTGCAGGCACTGGAGATAGAGGTAAGAGCAGGTGGTTCTGGGTTGGGTGATGTCATTCTGAGAGAGGTGAGAGCAGGTGGTTCTGGGTAGGGTGATGTCATTCTGAGATAGAGGTGAGAGCAGGTGGTTCTGGGGAGGGTGATGTCGTTGTGTGCGTCTCTATGTTTTGTATTGTTACGTTTTGTTGTATCCCAGGACTCTGTGTTCTACGTGCCGACCACTGAGAGTTCTATAAGTGTTCTGTAGTGTAATAGCTGTTCTGTGTTCTCTCCCAGGACTCTGATGTGTTCTGTGTTCTCTCCCAGGACTCTGATGTGTTCTGTGTTCTCTCCCAGGACTCTGATGTGTTCTGTGTTCTCTCCCAGGACCCTGATGTGTTCTGTGTTCTCTCCCAGGACCCTGATGTGTTCTGTGTTCTCTCCCAGGACCCTGATGTGTTCTGTGTTCTCTCCCAGGACCCTGATGTGTTCTGTGTTCTCTCCCAGGACCCTGATGTGTTCTGTGTTCTCTCCCAGGACCCTGATGTGTTCTGTGTTCTCTCCCAGGACCCTGATGTGTTCTGTGTTCTCTCCCAGGACCCTGATGTGTTCTGTGTTCTCTCCCAGGACCCTGATGTGTTCTGTGTTCTCTCCCAGGACCCTGATGTGTTCTGTGTTCTCTCCCAGGACTCTGATGTGTTCTGTGTTCTCTCCCAGGACCCTGATGTGTTCTGTGTTCTCTCCCAGGACCCTGATGTGTTCTGTGTTCTCTTCCAGGACTCTGATGTGTTCTGTGTTCTCTCCCAGGACTCTGATGTGTTCTCTCCCAGGACCCTGATGTGTTCTGTGTTCTCTCCCAGGACTCTGATGTGTTCTGTGTTCTCTCCCAGGACTCTGATGTGTTCTCTCCCAGGACCCTGATGTGTTCTGTGTTCTCTCCCAGGACCCTGATGTGTTCTGTGTTCTCTCCCAGGACTCTGATGTGTTCTGTGTTCTCTCCCAGGACTCTGATGTGTTCTGTGTTCTCTCCCAGGACTCTGATGTGTTCTGTGTTCTCTCCCAGGACTCTGATGTGTTCTACGTGCCGACCAGTGGTCTATCAGGAGAGAACCTGACCACTAAGAGTTCTGCTCTGGCGCTAACATCCTGGTACTCTGGACCATGTCTGCTGGAACAGATCGGTACACACACACACACACACACACACACACACTCTTATTCAAGTCCACAAAGGTTTAGAAAATAACATGTGACAACTCAACAATGTTAACATTAAAACATCCATTATGTTCATGGCTGTTAGACAAGTACATTTAAGGTGGAAATAATGATCTCAGAGAGAGCAGAGTAGCTGAGACATATGGCCTCTTTTATTTAAACATATCTTCTTTAATGATCTGAAAGTGTGTGTGTGTAAGTAGTGTTATGACTGTGACAATAGTAAAAGTGGAAGTCATTGTGATGTTGCTATGGTATTAGTCAGCATGGTAACAGAGTAACTAAGTGGCATCAGTCAACAGTCTAATTTGAAGATTTTTCTCATGCTTGTTTTCTCTCTCTCTCCCTCCATATCTATTCTCTCTGCTCTCTCCCTCCCTCCATATCTATTCTCTCTGCTCTCTCCCTCCATATCTATTCTCTCTGCTCTCTCCCTCCCTCCATATCTATTCTCTCTGCTCTCTCTCTCCCTCCATATCTATTCTCTCTCTCTCTCTCTCTCCCTCCATATCTATTCTCTCTGTTCTGTCTCTCTCCCTCCATATCTATTCTCTCTGCTCTCTCTCTCCCTCCATATCTATTCTCTCTGCTCTCTCTCTCCCTCCATATCTATTCTCTCTGCTCTCTCCCTCCATATCTATTCTCTCTGCTCTCTCCCTCCATATCTATTCTCTCTGCTCTCTCCCTCCATATATATTCTCTCTGTTCTGTCTCTCTCCCTCCATATCTATTCTCTCTGCTCTCTCTCTCCCTCCATATCTATTCTCTCTGCTCTCTCCCTCCATATCTATTCTCTCTGCTCTCTCCCTCCATATCTATTCTCTCTGCTCTCTCCCTCCATATCTATTCTCTCTGCTCTCTCTCTCCCTCCATATCTATTCTCTCTGCTCTCTCTCTCCCTCCATATCTATTCTCTCTGCTCTCTCTCTCTCTCCCTCCATATCTATTCTCTCTGTTCTGTCTCTCTCCCTCCATATCTATTCTCTCTGCTCTCTCTCTCCCTCCATATCTATTCTCTCTGCTCTCTCTCTCCCTCCATATCTATTCTCTCTGCTCTCTCCCTCCATATCTATTCTCTCTGCTCTCTCTCTCTCTCCATATCTATTCTCTCTGCTCTCTCCCTCCATATCTATTCTCTCTGCTCTCTCCCTCCATATCTATTCTCTCTGCTCTCTCCCTCCATATCTATTCTCTCTGCTCTCTCCCTCCATATCTATTCTCTCTGCTCTCTCTCTCTCTCCATATCTATTCTCTCTGCTCTCTCTCTCCCTCCATATCTATTCTCTCTCTCTCTCTCTCCCTCCATATCTATTCTCTTTGCTCTCTCTCACCCTCCATATCTATTCTCTCTGCTCTCTCCCTCCATATCTATTCTCTCTGCTCTCTCCCTCCATATCTATTCTCTTTGCTCTCTCCCTCCATATCTATTCTCTCTGCTCTCTCCCTCCATATCTATTCTCTCTGCTCTCTCCCTCCATATCTATTCTCTCTGCTCTCTCCCTCCATATCTATTCTCTCTGCTCTCTCCCTCCATATCTATTCTCTCTGCTCTCTCCCTCCATATCTATTCTCTCTGCTCTCTCTCTCCCTCCATATCTATTCTCTCTGCTCTCTCTCTCCCTCCATATCTATTCTCTCTGCTCTCTCTCTCCCTCCATATCTATTCTCTCTGCTCTCTCTCTCCCTCCATATCTATTCTCTCTGTTCTGTCTCTCTCCCTCCATATCTATTCTCTCTGCTCTCTCTCTCCCTCCATATCTATTCTCTCTCTCTCTCTCTCCCTCCATATCTATTCTCTCTGCTCTCTCTCTCCCTCCATATCTATTCTCTCTGCTCTCTCTCTCCCTCCATATCTATTCTCTCTCTCTCTCTCTCCCTCCATATCTATTCTCTCTGTTCTGTCTCTCTCCCTCCATATCTATTCTCTCTGCTCTCTCTCTCCCTCCATATCTATTCTCTCTGCTCTCTCTCTCCCTCCATATCTATTCTCTCTGCTCTCTCTCTCCCTCCATATCTATTCTCTCTGCTCTCTCTCTCCCTCCATATCTATTCTCTCTGCTCTCTCCCTCCATATCTATTCTCTCTGCTCTCTCTCTCTCTCCATATCTATTCTCTCTGCTCTCTCTCTCTCTCCCTCCATATCTATTCTCTCTGCTCTCTCTCTCTCTCCATATCTATTCTCTCTGCTCTCTCTCTCCCTCCATATCTATTCTCTCTGCTCTCTCTCTCCCTCCATATCTATTCTCTCTGCTCTCTCTCCCTCCATATCTATTCTCTCTGCTCTCTCTCTCCCTCCATATCTATTCTCTCTCTGCTCTCTCTCTCCCTCCATATCTATTCTCTCTGCTCTCTCTCTCCCTCCATATCTATTCTCTCTGCTCTCTCTCTCCCTCCATATCTATTCTCTGCTCTCTCCCTCCATATCTATTCTCTCTGCTCTCTCTCTCCCTCCATATCTATTCTCTCTGCTCTCTCTCTCCCTCTATATCTATTCTCTCTGCTCTCTCTCTCCCTCCATATCTATTCTCTGCTCTCTCTCTCCCTCCATATCTATTCTCTCTGCTCTCTCTCTCTCTCTCTCTCTCTCTCTCTCTCTCTCTCCATATCTATTCTCTCTGCTCTCTCTCTCTCTCCCTCCATATCTATTCTCTCTGCTCTCTGCTCTCTCCCTCCATATCTATTCTCTCTGCTCTCTCTCTCCCTCCATATCTATTCTCTCTGCTCTCTCCCTCCATATCTATTCTCTCTGCTCTCTCTCTCCCTCCATATCTATTCTCTCTGCTCTCTCTCCCTCCATATCTATTCTCTCTGTTCTGTCTCTCTCCCTCCATATCTATTCTCTGCTCTCTCTCTCCCTCCATATCTATTCTCTCTGCTCTCTCTCTCTCTCTCTCCATATCTATTCTCTCTGCTCTCTCTATCTCTCCCTCCATATCTATTCTCTCTGCTCTCTGCTCTCTCCCTCCATATCTATTCTCTCTGTTCTGTCTCTCTCCCTCCATATCTATTCTCTGCTCTCTCTCTCCCTCCATATCTATTCTCTCTGCTCTCTCTCTCCCTCCATATCTATTCTCTCTGCTCTCTCTCTCTCTCTCTCCATATCTATTCTCTCTGCTCTCTCTATCTCTCCCTCCATATCTATTCTCTCTGCTCTCTGCTCTCCCTCCATATCTATTCTCTCTGTTCTGTCTCTCTCCCTCCATATCTATTCTCTGCTCTCTCTCTCCCTCCATATCTATTCTCTCTGCTCTCTCTCTCTCTCTCTCTCTCTCTCTCTCTCTCTCTCTCTCTCTCTCTCTCTCTCTCTCTCTCCATATCTATTCTCTCTGCTCTCTCTCTCTCTCCCTCCATATCTATTCTCTCTGCTCTCTGCTCTCTCCCTCCATATCTATTCTCTCTGCTCTCTCTCTCTCCCTCCATATCTATTCTCTCTGCTCTCTGCTCTCTCCCTCCATATCTATTCTCTCTGCTCTCTCTCTCCCTCCATATCTATTCTCTCTGCTCTCTCCCTCCATATCTATTCTCTCTGCTCTCTCTCTCCCTCCATATCTATTCTCTCTGCTCTCTCTCCCTCCATATCTATTCTCTCTGTTCTGTCTCTCTCCCTCCATATCTATTCTCTGCTCTCTCTCTCCCTCCATATCTATTCTCTCTGCTCTCTCTCTCTCTCTCTCCATATCTATTCTCTCTGCTCTCTCTATCTCTCCCTCCATATCTATTCTCTCTGCTCTCTGCTCTCTCCCTCCATATCTATTCTCTCTGTTCTGTCTCTCTCCCTCCATATCTATTCTCTGCTCTCTCTCTCCCTCCATATCTATTCTCTCTGCTCTCTCTCTCTCTCTCTCTCTCTCTCTCTCTCTCTCTCTCTCTCTCTCTCTCTCTCTCTCTCCATATCTATTCTCTCTGCTCTCTCTCTCTCCCTCCATATCTATTCTCTCTGCTCTCTGCTCTCTCCCTCCATATCTATTCTCTCTGCTCTCTCTCTCTCCCTCCATATCTATTCTCTCTGCTCTCTCTGCTCTCTCTCTCCCTCCATATCTATTCTCTCTGCTCTCTCCCTCTATATCTATTCTCTCTGCTCTCTCTCTCTCCCTCCATATCTATTCTCTCTGCTCTCTCCCTCCATATCTATTCTCTCTGCTCTCTCCCTCCATATCTATTCTCTCTGTTCTCTCTCTCTCCCTCCATATCTATTCTCTGCTCTCTCTCTCCCTCCATATCTATTCTCTCTACTCTCTCTCCCTCCATATCTATTCTCTCTGCTCTCTCTCTCCTTCCATATCTATTCTCTCTGCTCTCTCTCTCCCTCCATATCTATTCTCTCTGCTCTCTCTCTCCCTCCATATCTATTCTCTCTGCTCTCTCTCTCCCTCCATATCTATTCTCTCTGTTCTGTCTCTCTCCCTCCATATCTATTCTCTGCTCTCTCTCTCCCTCCATATCTATTCTCTCTGCTCTCTCTCTCCCTCCATATCTATTCTCTCTGCTCTCTCTCTCCCTCCATATCTATTCTCTCTGCTCTCTCTCCATATCTATCTCTCTCTGCTCTCTCTCTCTCTCTCTCTCTCTCTCTCTCTCTCTCTCTCTCTCTCTCTCTCTCTCTCTCTCCATATCTATTCTCTCTGCTCTCTCTCCCTCCATATCTATTCTCTCTGCTCTCTCCCTCCATATCTATTCTCTGCTCTCTCCCTCCATATCTATTCTCTCTGCTCTCTCTCTCCCTCCATATCTATTCTCTCTGTTCTGTCTCTCTCCCTCCATATCTATTCTCTGCTCTCTCTCTCCCTCCATATCTATTCTCTCTGCTCTCTCTCTCCCTCCATATCTATTCTCTCTGCTCTCTCTCTCCCTCCATATCTATTCTCTCTGCTCTCTCTCCATATCTATTCTCTCTGCTCTCTCTCTCTCTCTCTCTCTCTCTCTCTCTCTCTCTCTCTCTCTCTCTCTCTCTCTCTCCATATCTATTCTCTCTGCTCTCTCTCCCTCCATATCTATTCTCTCTGCTCTCTCCCTCCATATCTATTCTCTGCTCTCTCTCTCCATATCTATTCTCTCTGCTCTCTCTCTCCCTCCATATCTATTCTCTCTGCTCTCTCTCCATATCTATTCTCTCTGCTCTCTCTCTCTCTCTCTCTCTCTCTCTCTCTCTCCATATCTATTCTCTCTGCTCTCTCCCTCCATATCTATTCTCTGCTCTCTCTCTCTCTCCCTCCATATATATTCTCTGCTCTCTCCCTCCATATCTATTCTCTCTGCTCTCTCTCTCTCTCTCTCTCTCTCTCTCTCTCTCTCTCTCTCTCTCTCTCCCTCCATATCTATTCTCTCTGCTCTCTGCTCTCTCCCTCCATATCTATTCTCTGCTCTCTCTCTCCCTCCATATCTATTCTCTCTGCTCTCTCTCTCCCTCCATATCTATTCTCTCTGCTCTCTCCCTCCATATCTATTCTCTCTGCTCTCTCTCTCTCTCCATATCTATTCTCTCTGCTCTCTCCCTCCATATCTATTCTCTCTGCTCTCTCTCTCCCTCCATATCTATTCTCTCTGCTCTCTCTCTCCCTCCATATCTATTCTCTCTGCTCTCTCTCTCCCTCCATATCTATTCTCTCTGCTCTCTCTCTCCCTCCATATCTATTCTCTCTGCTCTCTCTCTCCCTCCATATCTATTCTCTGCTCTCTCTCTCCCTCCATATCTATTCTCTCTGCTCTCTCTCTCTCTCTCTCCATATCTATTCTCTCTGCTCTCTCTCTCTCTCTCTCCATATCTATTCTCTCTGTTCTCTCTCTCTCTCCATATCTATTCTCTCTGCTCTCTCCCTCCATATCTATTCTCTCTGCTCTCTCTCTCCCTCCATATCTATTCTCTCTGCTCTCTCTCTCTCTCTCTCCATATCTATTCTCTCTGTTCTCTCTCTCTCTCCATATCTATTCTCTCTGCTCTCTCTCTCTCTCCCTCCATATCTATTCTCTCTGCTCTCTCTCTCTCTCTCTCCATATCTATTCTCTCTGTTCTCTCTCTCTCTCTCTCCATATCTATTCTCTCTGTTCTCTCTCTCTCTCCATATCTATTCTCTCTGTTCTCTCTCTCTCTCCATATCTATTCTCTCTGCTCTCTCTCTCTCTCCATATCTATTCTCTCTGCTCTCTCCCTCCATATCTATTCTCTCTGCTCTCTCTCTCCCTCCATATCTATTCTCTCTGCTCTCTCTCTCCCTCCATATCTATTCTCTCTGCTCTCTCTCTCCCTCCATATCTATTCTCTCTGCTCTCTCTCTCCCTCCATATCTATTCTCTCTGCTCTCTCTCTCCCTCCATATCTATTCTCTCTGCTCTCTCTCTCTCCCTCTATCTATTCTCTGCTCTCTCTCTCCCTCCATATCTATTCCCTCTGCTCTCTGCTCTCTCCCTCCATATCTATTCTCTCTGCTCTCTCTCTCCCTCCATATCTATTCTCTCTGCTCTCTCTCTCCCTCCATATCTATTCTCTCTGCTCTCTCTCTCCCTCCATATCTATTCTCTCTGCTCTCTCTCTCTCCTCTATCTATTCTCTGCTCTCTCTCTCCCTCCATATCTATTCCCTCTGCTCTCTGCTCTCTCCCTCCATATCTATTCTCTCTGCTCTCTCTCTCTCTCTCTCCATATCTATTCTCTCTACTCTCTCTCCGTCCATATCTATTCTCTCTGCTCTCTCTCTCTCCCTCCATATCTATTCCCTCTGCTCTCTGCTCTCTCCCTCCATATCTATTCTCTCTGTTCTGTCTCTCTCCCTCCATATCTATTCTCTGCTCTCTCTCTCTCTCCCTCTCCATATCTATTCTCTCTGCTCTCTCTCTCTCTCTCTCTCTCTCTCTCTCTCTCTCTCTCTCTCTCCATATCTATTCTCTCTCTCTCTCCATATCTATTCTCTCTGCTCTCTCCCTCCATATCTATTCTCTCTGCTCTCTCTGCTCTCTCTCTCCCTCCATATCTATTCTCTCTGCTCTCTCCCTCCATATCTATTCTCTCTGCTCTCTCCCTCCATATCTATTCTCTCTGCTCTCTCCCTCCATATCTATTCTCTGCTCTCTCTCTCTCCCTCCATATCTATTCTCTGCTCTCTCTCTCTCCCTCCATATCTATTCTCTGCTCTCTCTCTCCCTCCATATCTATTCTCTCTGCTCTCTCTCTCCCTCCATATCTATTCTCTCTGCTCTCTCTCTCCCTCCATATCTATTCTCTCTGCTCTCTCTCTCCCTCCATATCTATTCTCTCTGCTCTCTCTCTCCCTCCATATCTATTCTCTCTGTTCTGTCTCTCCCTCCATGTCTATTCTCTCTGTTCTGTCTCTCCCTCCATATCTATTCTCTCTGCTCTCTCTCCATATCTATTCTCTCTGCTCTCTCTCTCTCTCTCTCTCTCTCTCCATATCTATTCTCTCTGCTCTCTCTCTCTCCATATCTATTCTCTCTGCTCTCTCTCCCTCCATATCTATTCTCTCTGTTCTGTCTCTCTCCCTCCATATCTATTCTCTGCTCTCTCTCTCTCTCCCTCCATTTATATTCTCTGCTCTCTCCCTCCATATCTATTCTCTCTGCTCTCTCTCTCTCTCTCCCTCCATATATATTCTCTGCTCTCTCTCTCCATATCTATTCTCTCTGCTCTCTCTCTCTCTCCCTCCATATATATTCTCTGCTCTCTCCCCATATCTATTCTCTCTGCTCTCTCTCTCTCTCTCCCTCCATATATATTCTCTGCTCTCTCTCTCCATATCTATTCTCTCTGCTCTCTCTCTCTCTCCCTCCATATCTATTCTCTCTGCTCTCTCTCTCCCTCCATATCTATTCTCTCTGCTCTCTCTCTCCCTCCATATCTATTCTCTCTGCTCTCTTCTCTCTCCCTCCATATCTATTCTCTCTGCTCTCTGCTCTCTCCCTCCATATCTATTCTCTCTGCTCTCTCCCTCCATATCTATTCTCTCTGCTCTCTCTCTCTCCCTCCGTATCTATTCTCTCTGCTCTCTCTCTCTCCCCCTCTATCTCTCCCTCCTCCTCTCTCTTCATAGATAATTTCAAACCACCCCAGAGGTCGATAGAAAAGCCCTTCCGACTGTGTGTCTCGGACGTCTTCAAAGGTGACATCACACCTTGTTTTATCTGTGGTTCAAGATCAGAGTTCTGTGTGTTCTAACCCTGTTCTGCGTGGGTCTACATAGATACATTACATAGATACATTACATAGATACATTACATAGATATAGATACATTACATAGATACATTACATAGATACAGATACATTACATAGATACATTACATAGATATAGATACATTACATAGATACATTACATAGATATAGATACATAGATACATTACATAGATACATTACATAGATATAGATACATTACATAGATACATTACATAGATACATTACATAGATACATTACATAGATACATTACATAGATACATTACATAGATACATTACATAGATATAGATACATTACATAGATACATTACATAGATATAGATACATTACATAGATACATCTGTAGCTCAGTTGGTAGAGCATGGCACTTGTAACGCCAGGGTAGTGGGTTCGATCCCCGGGACCACCCATACGTAGAATGTATGCACACATGACTGTAAGTCGCTTTGGATAAAAGCGTCTGCTAAATGGGATATATTACATAGATATAGATACATTACATAGATACATTACATAGATAGATACATTACATAGATACATTACATAGATACATTACATAGATATAGATACATTACATAGATATAGATACATTACATAGATACATTACATACATAGATACATTACATAGATACATTACATAGATACATTATATAGATACATTACATAGATATAGATACATTACATAGATATAGATACATTACATAGATATAGATACATTACATAGATATAGATACATTACATAGATATAGATACATTACATAGATACATTACATAGATACATTACATAGATATAGATGCATTACATAGATACATTACATAGATACATTACATAGATATAGATACATTACATAGATACATTACATAGATATAGATACATTACATAGATACATTACATAGATACATTACATAGATATAGATACATTACATAGATACATTACATAGATATAGATACATTACATAGATACATTACATAGATACATTACATAGATATAGATACATTACATAGATACATTACATAGATATAGATACATTACATAGATACATTACATAGATACATTACATAGATACATTATATAGATACATTACATAGATATAGATACATTACATAGATACATTACATAGATATAGATACATTAGATACATTACATAGATATAGATACATTACATAGATATAGATACATTACATAGATACATTACATAGATACATAGATACATTACATAGATATAGATACATTACATAGATACATTACATAGATATAGATACATAGATACATACATAGATACACATATACATTAGATACATTACATAGATATAGATACATTACATAGATATAGATACATTACATAGATACACATTATATAGATACATTACATAGATATAGATACATTACATAGATATAGATACATTACATAGATATAGATACATTACATAGATATAGATACATTACATAGATATAGATACATTACATAGATATAGATACATTACATAGATATAGATACATTACATAGATACATTATATAGATATAGATACATTACATAGATACATTACATAGATACATTACATAGATATAGATACATTACATAGATACATTACATAGATATAGATACATTACATAGATACATTACATAGATACATTACATAGATATAGATACATTACATAGATACATTACATAGATACATTACATAGATATAGATACATTACATAGATACATTACATAGATATAGATACATTATATAGATATAGATACATTACATAGATATAGATACATTATATAGATATAGATACATTATATAGATATAGATACATTATATAGATATAGATACATTACATAGATATAGATACATTATATAGATATAGATACATTACATAGATACATTACATAGATACATTACATAGATATAGATACATTACATAGATATAGATACATTACATAGATACATTACATAGATATAGATACATTACATAGATACATTACATAGATACATTACATAGATATAGATACATTACATAGATACATTACATAGATATAGATACATTATATAGATATAGATACATTACATAGATATAGATACATTATATAGATATAGATACATTATATAGATATAGATACATTATATAGATATAGATACATTACATAGATATAGATACATTACATAGATATAGATACATTATATAAATATAGATACATTATATAGATATAGATACATTATATAGATATAGATACATTACATAGATATAGATACATTACATAGATACATTATATAGATATAGATACATTACATAGATATAGATACATTATATAGATATAGATACATTACATAGATATAGATACATTACATAGATATAGATACATTACATAGATACATTACATATATATAGATACATTATATAGATATAGATACATTACATAGATATAGATACATTATATAGATATAGATACATTATATAGATATAGATACATTACATAGATATAGATACATTATATAGATATAGATACATTACATAGATACATTACATAGATACATTACATAGATACATTACATAGATATAGATACATTACATAGATATAGATACATTACATAGATATAGATACATTATATAGATATAGATACATTACATAGATATAGATACATTATATAGATATAGATACATTACATAGATACATTACATAGATACATTACATAGATACATTATATAGATATAGATACATTATATAGATATAGATACATTACATAGATATAAATACATTATATAGATATAGATACATTACATAGATATAGATATATTACATAGATATAGATACATTACATATATACATTACATAGATATAGATACATTATATAGATATAGATACATTACATAGATATAGATACATTACATAGATACATTACATAGATATAGATACATTATATAGATATAGATACATTACATAGATACATTACATAGATATAGATACATTACATAGATATAGATACATTACATAGATATAGATACATTACATAGATATAGATACATTACATAGATACATTACATAGATATAGATACATTACATAGATATAGATACATTACATAGATACATTACATAGATACATTACATAGATATAGATACATTACATAGATATAGATACATTACATAGATATAGATACATTACATAGATATAGATACATTACATAGATACATTACATAGATATAGATACATTATATAGATATAGATACATTACATAGATATAGATACATTATATAGATATAGATACATTATATAGATATAGATACATTACATAGATATAGATACATTATATAGATATAGATACATTATATAGATATAGATACATTACATAGATACATTACATAGATACATTACATAGATATAGATACATTACATAGATATAGATACATTACATAGATATAGATACATTACATAGATATAGATACATTACATAGATATAGATACATTATATAGATATAGATACATTATATAGATACATTACATAGATATAGATACATTATATAGATATAGATACATTACATAGATACATTACATAGATATAGATACATTACATAGATATAGATACATTACATAGATATAGATACATTACATAGATACATTACATAGATATAGATACATTATATAGATATAGATACATTACATAGATATAGATACATTATATAGATATAGATACATTATATAGATATAGATACATTACATAGATATAGATACATTATATAGATATAGATACATTATATAGATATAGATACATTACATAGATACATTACATAGATACATTACATAGATATAGATACATTACATAGATATAGATACATTACATAGATATAGATACATTACATAGATATAGATACATTACATAGATATAGATACATTATATAGATATAGATACATTATATAGATACATTACATAGATATAGATACATTATATAGATATAGATACATTACATAGATACATTACATAGATATAGATACATTACATAGATACATTACATAGATATAGATACATTATATAGATATAGATACATTACATAGATATAGATACATTACATAGATACATTACATAGATATAGATACATTATATAGATATAGATACATTACATAGATACATTACATAGATACATTACATAGATATAGATACATTACATAGATATAGATACATTACATAGATACATTACATAGATATAGATACATTACATAGATATAGATACATTACATAGATACATTACATAGATACATTACATAGATATAGATACATTACATAGATATAGATACATTACATAGATATAGATACATTACATAGATATAGATACATTACATAGATACATTACATAGATATAGATACATTATATAGATATAGATACATTACATAGATATAGATACATTATATAGATATAGATACATTATATAGATATAGATACATTATATAGATATAGATACATTACATAGATATAGATACATTATATAGATATAGATACATTATATAGATATAGATACATTACATAGATACATTACATAGATACATTACATAGATATAGATACATTACATAGATATAGATACATTACATAGATATAGATACATTACATAGATATAGATACATTACATAGATATAGATACATTATATAGATATAGATACATTACATAGATATAGATACATTATATAGATATAGATACATTACATAGATACATTACATAGATATAGATACATTACATAGATACATTACATAGATATAGATACATTACATAGATACATTACATAGATATAGATACATTATATAGATATAGATACATTATATAGATATAGATACATTATATAGATATAGATACATTACATAGATACATTACATAGATATAGATACATTACATAGATACATTACATAGATATAGATACATTACATAGATACATTACATAGATATAGATACATTATATAGATATAGATACATTACATAGATATAGATACATTACATAGATATAGATACATTATATAGATATAGATACATTACATAGATACATTACATAGATACATTACATAGATATAGATACATTACATAGATATAGATACATTACATAGATACATTACATAGATATAGATACATTACATAGATATAGATACATTACATAGATACATTACATAGATACATTACATAGATATAGATACATTACATAGATATAGATACATTACATAGATATAGATACATTACATAGATATAGATACATTACATAGATACATTACATAGATATAGATACATTACATAGATACATTACATAGATACATTACATAGATACATTACATAGATACATTACATAGATACATTACATTACATAGATACATTACATAGATACATTACATAGATATAGATACATTACATAGATATAGATACATTACATAGATACATTACATAGATACATTACATAGATATAGATACATTACATAGATATAGATACATTACATAGATACATTACATAGATACATTACATAGATATAGATACATTACATAGATATAGATACATTACAGATATAGATACATTACATAGAAACTAGCCTTGTGCTGAACAAGGGATTCCCTATAATGGAAGCTTGGGGAAGTTTCATTGCAGTAATCCCCTAAAGAGGGTCAGAACCAGTTGTCAGTCTGTGACTCCTCACATCACGTCCAACCAATGAAATGCCTTGCTTGGTCAGAGCTCCAGGGGTGGTCACAGTCTTAGTGTTGTAGGAGCTACAGACTGAAGATGTTAACTAAACAACCACTGTTGGCTAAACATTGTAATTATATTACAGCATGCTGATTTTCAGCATTTCTCTGCTATTTCCATATGAACTAAAGCTGCAGTTAGATAGGAGACCGGTTCTACAATGTTGGCCCTATCAATATATTTAATTTAGACGTTTGCAAAGTGATATTTGGCTGTAAAGGCTAGCATGAGGGACAGGAAGTAGCTAGCCACAATGAGATTTATTTTGAGACCTTGTAAGCTACCTAGCTAGTTAAATGTATCTTATAAAGCCAACAAATATGTTTTAATAAAAAAAAAACAGCATATTATTGACCTAACAGGTCGCTAGCTTATCCATAGACAGTGAGATTTATTTTGAGAAAAGTCAGCTGACCTTGTAAGCTACCTAGCTAGTTACATTTCTCTCACGATTATAAAAAGCCAACCATTTTTGTTTATAAAAGAAAACAGCATATTATTGACCTAACAGGTCGCTAGCTAGCTTATCCATAGGCGTTACATGGTTGCTATGGGAACAACCGCAATGACTTTTGAAGTGACATTGCTAAAAAAATATTAAAAAATGAACTAAAGTCAAATGTACCAAATGATATATGGAACCTGTAATGCAAATCTCCAATAGCCTAATTATCACTTCCTTATTTTCATACTGGACCTAAATTACAAGGGTTGGATTTCTACTTAAACTATTTTAAATTCATTAAAGTCATTCTTAATAATGTGTATGTATGTACAGAATGTTGGTGTATGGTTTGCCTCGTATACATGTCTGCGGGTATCATTTTAAATTGAGAACCTGCTTTCAGAAAGTATTCAGACTCCTTGATTTTATCACATCCTGAATAATATAATAATAATAATAATATATGCCATTTAGCAGACGCTTTTATCCATTCAACATGGATGGCATTGATTTAACTCTCAACTATCTACAT
Organism: Oncorhynchus gorbuscha; assembly: GCF_021184085.1. NCBI lineage: Eukaryota > Metazoa > Chordata > Actinopteri > Salmoniformes > Salmonidae > Oncorhynchus > Oncorhynchus gorbuscha. The sequence goes on from NC_060184.1 coordinate 3,491,040, forward strand.
ACTAATACCCCATAACGACAGTGAAAATGTTTTTTCTTTTTTAATCTATTGGAAATTAAATACTGAAATATCTCATTTACATTTGAGTCATTTAGCAGATGTTTTAGCAGTTTTATCCAGAGCGATTTACAGGAGCAATTAGGATTAAGTGCCTTGCTCAAGGGCACATCGACATGTTGGTCACCCAGTTGGCTGAGGTATTTTTAATGTATATTTTATTTTTTAAATTGAACCTTTATTTCACTCGGCAAGTCAGTTAAGAACAAATTCTTATTTACAATGACGGCCTGGGAACAGCGGGTTTAACTGCCTTGTTCAAGGGCAGAACGACAGATTTTTACCTCGTCAGCTCGGGGATTCAATCTAGCAACCTTTCGGTTACTAGTCCAACGCTCTAACCACTAGGCTACCTGCCATCTATCTATACTGAACTAAAATATTAAATAAATCAATGTAAAAATATCAAAGCAACATGCAACAATTTCAAAGATTTTACTGAGTTACAGTTCATATAAGGAAATCAGTCAATTGAAATAATTTCATTAGGTTCCTAATCTATGGATTTTAAATGACTGGGCAGGGGTGGAGCCATGGGTGGGCCTAGGAGGGCATAGGCCCACCTACTGGGGAGCCAGGCCCAGCCAATCAGAATGAGTTTTTCCCCACAAAAGGGTTCCCCTCAGACGATCCCGCAGGTGAAGAAGCTGTCGTGGTTACACGTGGTCTGCGGTTGGGAGGCTGGTTGGACGTACTGCCAAATTCTCTAAAATGATATTGAAGGCGGCTTATGGTAGAGAACTGAACATTACATTCTCTGGCAACAGCTCTGGTGGACATTCCTGCAGTCGGCATGCCAATTGCACGCTCCCTCAACTTGACACATCTGTGGTGTTGTGTGACAAAACTGCACATTTTCGATTTTTTTTGTCCCCAGCTCAAGGTGCACCTGTGTAATAAGCATGCTGTTTATTTAAAACAAATTCAAAATTCATAAAGCCCTTCGTACATCAGCTGATATCTCAAAGTGCTGTACAGAAACCCAGCCTAAAACCCCAAACAGCAAAGCAATGCAGGTGTAGAAGCACAGTGGCTAGGAAAAACTCCCTAGAAAGGCCAAAACCTAGGAAGAAACCTAGAGAGGAACCAGGCTATGAGGGGTGGCCAGGCCTCTTCTGGCTGTGCCGGGTGGAAAAACTTAATCAGCTTCATGATATGCTACACCTGTCAGGTGGATTACCTTGGTAAAGGAGAAATGCTCACTGACAGGGATGTCAACACATTTGGCCTCAACATTGGAGAGAAATACGCTTTATGTGTTCGATCAGCTGTTAATATTCTTTTTAAAGATCAGTGTTCTGTGTTCTAACCCTGTTCTGTGGTTCTAGATTAGGGCTCAGGGTTCTAACCCTGTTCTCTGTGGTTCTAGATTAGGGCTCAGGGTTCTAACCCTGTTCTCTGTGGTTCTAGATTAGGGCTCAAGGTTCTGTGTTCTAACCCTGTTCTCTGTGGTTCTAGATTAGGGCTCAGGGTTCTGTGTTCTAACCCTGTTCTCTGTGGTTCTAGATTAGGGTGCTGTGTTCTAACCCTGTTCTCTGCGGTTCTAGATCAGGGTTCTGTGTTCTAACCCTGTTCTCTGTGGTTCTAGATCAGGGCTCATGGTTCTGTGTTCTAACCCTCTTCTCTGTGGTTCTAGATCAGGGCTCAGGGTTCTGTGTAACAGGGAAGATCGAGGCGGGCTACATTCAGACAGGAGACCGAGTACTGGCCATGCCCCCCAATGAGACATGCACTGTTAAAGGTACTGTATCTCTGTGTCTGTATCTCTGTGTCTGTATCTCTCTGTGTCTCTCTGTCTGTTTCTGTATCTGTGTCTCTCTGTGTCTATGTCTCTCTGTGTCTCTGTCTCTACTCTGTCTATGTCGCTCTGTCTCTGTCTCTCTGTGTCTATGTCTCTCTGTGTCTGTCTCTCTGTGTCTATGTCTCTCTGTGTCTCTCTGTGTCTCTCTGTGTCTATGTCTCTCTGTGTCTATGTCTCTCTGTGTCTATGTCTCTCTGTGTCTATGTCTCTCTGTGTCTATGTCTCTCTGTGTCTATGTCTCTCTGTGTCTATGTCTCTCTGTGTCTATGTCTCTCTGTGTCTCTCTGTGTCTCTCTGTGTCTATGTCTCTCTGTGTCTCTCTGTGTCTCTCTGTGTCTATGTCTCTCTGTGTCTCTGTGTCTCTCTGTGTCTATGTCTCTCTCTCTCGTCTCTTTCTCTGTGTGTTTTTCTCTCTCGCTCTCTCACTCTGTCTCTGTCTCTCTCACTCTGTCTCTGTCTCTCACTCTGTCTCTGTCTCTCACTCTGTCTCTGTCTCTCGCTCTGTCTCTCTCTCACTGTGTCTCTTTGTGTCTCTCGCTCTCTCGCTCTGTGTCTCTGGCTCTTTCTCCCCCTCTATCTCTGTCTCTCTCTCTCTCTCTGTGTCTCTCTCTCTCTCCCCCTCTCTCTGTGTGTCTCTCTCTCTCCCCCTCTGTGTCTCTCTGTCTCTCTTCCTCTCTGTGTCTCTGTCTCTCTCCCTATCTGTCTGTCTCTGTATTGTCTCTGTGTAGGTATCTCTCTCCACGATGATCCTCTGGACTGGGCAGCAGCAGGAGATCATGTTAGTCTGACCGTCACTGGCATGGACATCATCAAGATTAAGTTAGTATATAACCTAACCTCTAACCCCTAACCTCTAACCCAAACCCACTGGCATGGACATCATCAAGATTAAGTTAGTATATAACCTAACCTCTAACCCCTAACCTCTAACCCAAACCCACTGGCATGGACATCATCAAGATTAAGTTAGTATATAACCTAACCTCTAACCCCTAACCTCTAACCCAAACCCACTGGCATGGACATCATCAAGATTAAGTTAGTATATAACCTAACCTCTAACCCCTAACCTCTAACCCAAACCCACTGGCATGGACATCATCAAGATTAAGTTAGTATATAACCTAACCTCTAACCCCTGACCTCTAACCCAAACCCACTGGCATGGACATCATCAAGATTAAGTTAGTATATAACCTAACCTCTAACCCCTGACCTCTAACCCAAACCCACTGGCATGGACATCATCAAGATTAAGTTAGTATATAACCTAACCTCTAACCCCTAACCTCTAACCCAAACCCACTGGCATGGACATCATCTAGATTAAGTATATAACCTAACCCCTAACCTCTAACACACATATATATATATATATACACACACTGCTCAAAAAAATAAAGGAAACATTAAAATAACACATCCTAGATCTGAATGAATGAAATATTCTTATTAAATATTTTTTTCTTTACATAGTTGAATGTGCTGACAACAAAATCACACAAATGATCAATGGAAATCAAATTTATCAACCCATGGAGGTCTGGATTTGGAGTCAAACTCAAAATTAAAGTGGAAAACCACACAACAGGCTGATCCAACTTTGATGTAATGTCCTTAAAACAAGTCAAAATGAGGGTCAGTAGTGTGTGTGGCCTCCATGTGCCTGTATGACCTCCCTACAACGCCTGGGCATGCTCCTGATGAGGTGGCGGATGGTCTCCTGAGGGGTCACCTCCCAGACCTAGACAGACCTGGCATCCGCCAACTCCTGGACAGTCTGTGGTGCAACGTGGCGTTGGTAGATGGAGCGAGACATGATGTCCCAGATGTGCTCAATTGGATTCAGGTCTGGGGAACGGGCGGGCCAGTCCATAGCATCAATGCTTTCCTCTTGCAGGAACTGCTGACACACTCCAGCCACACGAGGTCTAGCATTGTCTTGCATTAGGAGGAACCCAGGGCCAACCGCACCAGCATATGGTCTCACAAGGGGTCTGAGGATCTCATCTCGGTACCTAATGGCAGTCAGGCTACCTCTGGCGAGCACATGGAGGGCTGTGTGGCCCCTCAAAGAAATGCCACCCCACACTATGACTGTCCCACCGCCAAACCGGTCATGCTGGAGGATGTTGCAGGCAGCAGAACGTTCTCCACGGCGTCTCCAGACTCTGTCACGTCTGTCACCTGTGCTCAATGTGAACCTGCTTTCATCTGTGAAGAGCACAGGGCACCAGTGGCGAATTTGCCAATCTTGGTGTTCTCTGGCAAATGGCAAACGTCCTGCACGGTGTTGGGCTGTAAGCACAACCCCCACCTGTGGACGTCGGGCCCTCATACCACCCTCATGGAGTCTGTTTCTGACCGTTTGAGCAGACGCATGCACATTTGTGGCCTGCTGGAGTTCGTTCTGCAGGGATCTGGCAGTGCTCCTCCTGCTCCTCCTTGCACAAAGGCGGAGGTAGCGGTCCTGCTGCTGGGTTGTTGCCCTCCTACGGCCTCCTCCACGTCTCCTGATATACTGGCCTGTCTCCTGGTAGCGCCTCCATGCTCTGGACACTACGCTGACAGACACAGCAATACCTTCTTGCCACAGCTCGCATTGATGTGCCATCCTGGATGAGCTGCACTACCTGAGCCACTTGTGTGGGTTGTAAGACTCCGTCTCATGCTACCACTAGAGTGAAAGCACCGCCAGCATTCAAAAGTGACCAAAACATCAGCCAGGAAGCATAGGAACTGAGAAGTGGTCTGTGGTCCCCACCTGCAGAACCACTCCTTTATTGGGGGTGTCTTGCTAATTGCCTATAATTTCCACCTGTTGTCTATTCCATTTGCACAACAGCATGTGAAATGTATTGTCAATCAGTGTTGCTTCCTAAGTGGACAGTTTGTTTTCACAGAAGTGTGATTGACTTGGAGTTACATTGTGTTGTTTAAGTGTTCCCTTTATTTCTTTGAGCAGTGTATATAACATAAACGCTATCCTTAACACGTGACCTCTAATCCTTAACACGTGACCTCTATCCTTAACACGTGAACTCTATCCTTAACACGTAACCTCTATCCTTAACACGTGACCTCTAACCTTAACACGTGACCTCTATCCTTAACACGTGAACTCTATCCTTAACACGTGAACTCTAGCCTTAACACGTGAACTCTTGCCTTAACACGTGACCTCTAGCCTTAACACGTGACACTCTAGCCTTAACACGTGACCTCTAGCCTTAACACGTGACCTCTAGCCTTAACACGTGACCTCTAGCCTTAACACGTGACCTCTAGCCTTAACACGTGACCTCTAGCCTTAACACGCGTGACCTCTAGCCTTAACATGTGACCTCTAGCCTTAATGCGTGACCTCTAGCCTTAACGTGTGACCTCTATCCTTAACGCGTGACCTCTATCCTTAACGCGTGACCTCTATTCTTAATGCGTGACCTCTAGCCTTAACACGTGAACTCTAGCCTTAACACGTAACCTCTAGCCTTAAACCTCTAGCCTTAACACGTGACCTCTAGCCTTAACACGTGACCTCTAGCCTTAACACGTGACCTCTAGCCTTAACACGTGACCTCTAGCCTTAACACGTGCCTTAACACGTGACCTCTAGCCTTAACACGTGACCTCTAGCCTTAACACGTGAACTCTATCCTTAACACGTGACCTCTAGCCTTAACACGTGACCTCTAGCCTTAACACGTGACCTCTAGCCTTAACACGTAACCTCTAGCCTTAACACGTGACCTCTAGCCTTAACACGTGACCTCTAGCCTTAACACGTGACCTCTAGCCTTAACACGTGACCTCTAGCCTTAACACGTGACCTCTAGCCTTAACACGTGACCTCTATCCTTAACGCGTGACCTCTAGCCTTAACACGTGACCTCTATTCTTAATGCGTGACCTCTAGCCTTAACACGTGAACTCTATCCTTAACACGTGACCTCTAGCCTTAACACGTGACCTCTATTCTTAATGCGTGACCCCTAATCCAAACCCACTGACATGGGCAGCATAGAACCTAAACCCTAACCTTAACCTCTAACCTCTAACCCTGCCCCACTGGTCATCATCAAGATCAAGTGAGTATACAGCCCTAATCTCTAACCCCTAACCCCTAATCAGTGAGTGTGTAATTCTTTACTGTGTGTTTCTATCCCTGTAATGTTTGATCTGCGTGGCTGTATGAACTCTACAAGGTGTTGAAAGTGTTTCACAGGGATACTGGCCCATGTTGACTCTAATGCTTCCCACAGTTGTGTCAAGTTGTCTGGATGTCCTTTGGGTAATGGATCATTATTGATGCACAGAGAAACTGTTGAGTGTGAAAAACCCAGCAGCGTTGCAGTTCTTGACACAAACCAGTGTGCCTGGCACCTACCACCATACACCGTTCAAAGACACTTACATATTTAGTCTTGTCCATTCACCCTCTGAATGGCACAGACACAATCCATGTCTCAAGGCTTAAAAATAATTATTGAAACGGTCTCCTCCCCTTCATCTACATGTCCCCTCCCCTTCATCTACATGTCCCCTCCCCTTCATCTACATGTCCCCTCCCCTTCATCTACATGTCTCCTCCCCTTCATCTACATGTCTCCTCCCCTTCATCTACACTGATTGAAGTGGATTTAACAAGTAACATCAATAAGGGATCATATCTTTCACCTGGATTCACCTGGTCTGGTTATGTCATGGAGAGAGAAGGTGTTCTTAATGTTTTGTCCACTCTGTCTATAATCTCTCCTCCAGTGTGGGCTGTGTGTTCTGTGACATTAAGGAGCCAATCAGAGCGTGTTCCCGCTTCAGGGCCAGAGTCCTGCTCTTCAACATAGAGGTCCCCATCACACAGGGCTTCCCCGTGAGTACACACACAAACAATCTGTGTTCCGTGGGTGGTTCTAAGAATATTGTCTGTGTGGTTCTAAGAATATTGTCTGTGTGGTTCTAAGTGTGTGGTTCAGTGTGTGAAATATGTGGTTCTAAGTGTGTGGTTCAGTGTGTGAAATATGTGGTTCTAAGTGTGTGGTTCTAAGTGTGTGGTTCTAAGTGTGTGAAGTGTGTGGTTCTAAGTGTGTGTTCTGTGCGTAGGTTGTGTTGCACTACCAGACGATCAGTGAACCGGCCACCATTAGGAAGCTGGTCAGCGTTCTCCACAAGAGCAGCGGAGAGGTGCTCAAGAAGAAACCCAAGTGAGTATCAAGGTGAAGTCTTCATAGATGATGAAGCTGCTTCATGCTGAGGGACCATAGAAGAAGAGAAGTTTCGGCCTCACTTATCATGCGGTTTTGTTGCTGAGGAAATCGGCCCGATATCCCTACGTCTGATTCTACCTTTTTATGTCAATGCAGTTCTGTACTCTCAGGATCAAGGATCAACTCTCCCGAAATATGTCTTCAATGTTGTGATGCGGCAGGTAGTCTAGTGGTTAGAGTGTAGAAGAGGTAGGTAGCCTAGTGGTTAGAGTGTAGAGGAGGCAGGTAGTCTAGTGGTTAGAGTGTAGAAGAGGTAGGTAGTCTAGTGGTTAGAGTGTAGAGGAGGTAGGTAGCCTAGTGGTTAGAGTGTAGAGGAGGCAGGTAGTCTAGTGGTTAGAGTGTAGAGGAGGCAGGTAGCCTAGTGGTTAGAGTGTAGAGGAGGCAGGTAGTCTAGTGGTGGTTAGAGTGGTTAGAGGAGGCAGGTAGTCTAGTGGTTAGAGGTAGAGGAGGCAGGTAGTCTAGTGGTTAGAGTGTAGAGTCTAGTGGAGAGGTAGGTAGCCTAGTGGTTAGAGTGTAGAGGAGGCAGGTAGTCTAGTGGTAGAGTGGGAGGCAGGTAGTCTAGTGGTTAGAGTTGTAGAGGAGTAGAGGAGGCAGGTAGGTAGCCTAGTGGTTAGAGTGTAGAGGAGGTGGTTAGGTAGCCTAGTGGTTAGAGTGTAGGGGAGGTAGGTAGCCTAGTGGTTAGAGTGTAGAGGAGGCAGGTAGCCTAGTGGTAGAGGAGGCAGGTAGCTAGTGGTTAGAGTAGAGTGGTAGAGGAGGTAGGTAGCCTAGTGGTTAGAGTGTAGAGGAGGCAGGTAGTCCTAGTGGTTAGAGTGTAGAGGAGGCAGGTAGCCTAGTGGTGGTCAGAGTGGTTAGAGTGTAGAGGAGTAGCCTAGTGGTTAGAGGTAGAGGAGCCTAGTCTAGTGGTTAGAATTAGGAGTGGTTAGAGTGTAGAGGTGGCAGGGTAGCCTAGTGGTTAGAGCGCTGGACTAGTAACCGGAAGGTTGCAAGTTCAAATCCCCGAGCTGACAAGGTACAAATCTGTCATTCTGCCCCTGAACAGGCAGTTAACCCACTGTTCCTAGGCCGTCATTGAAAATAAGAATTTGTTCTTAACTGACTTGCCCAGTTAAATAAAGGTAAAATAACATCTTAAAAAATGCAGTAAGCATCGCATTAACATTGTGTATTTGGTTGGGTTGTAAACGGGAACATGTATTCGTACCGACCTGTTTGGCACAGGGACCTCGGTTCTGTCCTCACTGTGGAACCCGAATGAATTCCTTAAATAGATATTTATCAAATGAAAACACAATGCCTCCAGGCTACAGCCGAAGCTACATACTGAGCTGAAAATGTTACAGACTATTCTGTTCTACAACTAGAGCCTACGTTATAGAGATTCTAATCTTAATTGGCACATTTCAAACTGTCCTTTTGTGAGGTACAGACAGGAACCAGTTCTGTACAATGGTTGGGGTCGATTAAACCAGAATCTGAGGATCCATCGTTATAGTTTGGGAACATGTTGGATTCACAGTTGAGATGGACAAGAGTGGTGGATAAGACGTGGTATGTCGTCGCTCAACGAGACACGATATACTTCGTCACCCCAGTATATCGACGGAAACACACAGAAACAACACAACCGTCCCTTGGTAGCTGATTCTGACCGGGCCAAAGAAGGTGCAAGAGCGATAGATAGATAGATAGATAGATAGATAGATAGATAGATAGATAGATAGATAGATAGATAGATAGATAGATAGATAGATAGATAGATAGATAGATAGATAGACAGACAGACAGACAGACAGACAGACAGACAGACAGACAGACAGACAGACAGACAGACAGACAGACAGACAGACAGACAGACAGACAGACAGACAGACAGACAGACAGACAGACAGACAGACAGACAGACAGACAGACAGACAGACAGACAGACAGACAGACAGACAGACAGACAGACAGACAGACAGACAGACAGACAGACAGACAGACAGATAGATAGATAGGCTTTGTTTATATTTTGTATGGTCTTGTTTATAGCCGCGGTTATGCTCCCATTCTCAGTGGTTGAGGATAGTTTAGGTTTCAGCACCTCGTCCAATTTCTCGAGCCACGTTGCGAACTCTGGAACCCATTTCAGTAAACGAGTAGTACCCGATCAGTGCATTCGGGAAGTATTCAGACCCCTCCCCCTTTAACACATTTTGTTGCACAACTCTAAAATGGGTTAAATTATTTGTTCCTCTCATCAATCTACACACAATGCCTCATAATGATTAATCGGAAAAAAACATGTTTTTACAAAATTTAGCAAATTTATAAAAAATAAAAATCAGAAGCTTGTTTACATTTACATAAGTATTCAGACCCTTTGAGACGCAAAATTGAACTCCGGTGCATCTTGTTTCCGTTGATCATCCCTCAGATGTTTCTACAACTTGATTGGAGTCCACCTGAGGTAAATTCAATTGATTGGATATGATTTTGAAAAGCACACATCTGTCACTATAAGGTCCCACAGTTGACAGGGCATGTCAGAGCAAAAAACCAAGCTATGATGTCAAAGGAATTGTCTGTAGAGCTCCAAGACAGGATTGTGTGTCGAGGCACATATCTGGGGAAGGGTACCAAAAAATGTCTTTATCATTGAAGGTCCCAAAGAACACAGTGGTCTCCATCATTCTTAAATGGAAGACGTTTGGAACCACCAAACTGAACAATCGGGGGAGAAGGGCCTTGGTCAGGGAGGTGACCGATGGTCACTCTGACAGAACTCCGGAGTTCCACTGTGGAGATGGGAGAACCTTCCAGAAGGAGAACCATCTCTGCAGCACTCCACCAATCAGGCCTTTATGGTAGAGTGGCCAGACAGAAGCCACTCCTCAGTAAAAGGCACACGACAGCCCTCTTGGAGTTTGCCAAAAGGCATCTAAAGGACTCTCAGACCATGAGAAACAAGAGTCTCTGGTCTGATGAAACCAAGATTGAACTCTTTGGCCTGAATGCCAAGTGTCACGTCTGGAGGAAACCTAGCACCATCCCTACGGTGAAGCACGGTGGTGGCAGCAACATGCTGTGGGGATGTTTTTCAGCAGCAGGGACTGGGAGACTAGTCAGGATCCAGGGAAAGATGAACAGAACAAAGTACAGAGAGATCCTTGATGAGAACCTGCTCCAGAGCTCTCAGGACCTCAGACTGGGGTGAAGGTTCACCTTCCAATAGGACAACGACCCTAAGCACACAGCCAAGACGACACACGAGTGGCTTAGGGACAAGTCTCTGAATGTCCTTGAGTGGCCCAGCCAGAGCCCAGACATGAACCCGATCGAACATCTCTGGAGAGACCTGAAAATAGCTGTGCAGCAACGCTCCCCATCCAACCTGACAGAGCTTGAGAGGATCTGCAGAGAAGAATGGGAGAAACTCCCCAAATACAGGTTTGCCAAACTGGTAGCATCAGACCCAAGAAGACTCAAGGTTGTAATCGCTGCCAAAGGTGCTTCAACAAAGTACTGAGTAAAGGGTCTGAATACTGATTTAAATGTGATATTTCAGTTATTTTCTTTTGTGTACATTTGCAAAAAATGTATAAAAAGCCTGTTTTTGCTTTGTTTATGAGTAGAGTTAATGAAGGAAAATAAATGGAACACATTTCAGAATAAGGCTGTACCTTAAAACAATTTGTAAAAAGTCAAGGGGTCTGAATTC
>NC_060184.1:3509361-3519361 GCF_021184085.1 Oncorhynchus gorbuscha
CCATGTAATATAGTCTCTTGGTCATTTTCTGTTATAATCTCTACCCGGCACAGCCAGAGGACTGGCCACCCCACATAGCCCGGTTCCTCTAGGTTTCTTCCAGGTTTGGCCTTTCCATCACAATAAATCCATGTAATATAGTCTACCTACACCATCACTATAAATCCATGTAATATAGTCTACCTACACCACCACAATAAATCCATGTAATATAGTCTACACCATCACAATAAATCCATGTAATATAGTCTACACCATCACAATAAATCCATGTAATATAGTCTACACCATCACAATAAATCCATGTAATATAGTCTACCTACACCACCACAATAAATCCATGTAATATAGTCTACCTACACCATCACAATAAATCCATGTAATATAGTCTACCTACACCATCACAATAAATCCATGTAATATAGTCTACACCATCCCAATAAATCCATGTAATATAGCCTACCTACACCATCACAATAAATCCATGTAATATAGTCTACCTACACCATCACAATAAATCCATGTAATATAGTCTACACCATCACAATAAATCCATGTAATATAGCCTACCTACACCATCACAATAAATCCATGTAATATAGTCTACACCATCACAATAAATCCATGTAATATAGTCTACCTACACCATCACAATAAATCCATGTAATATAGCCTACCTACACCATCACAATAAATCCATGTAATATAGTCTACACCATCACAATAAATCCATGTAATATAGTCTGCCTACACCATCACAATAAATCCATGTAATATAGTCTACCTACACCATCACAATAAATCCATGTAATATAGCCTACCTACACCATCACAATAAATCCATGTAATATAGTCTACACCATCACAATAAATCCATGTAATATAGTCCACACCATCACAATAAATCCATGTAATATAGTCTACCTACACCATCACAATAAATCCATGTAATATAGACTACACCATCATAATAAATCCATGTAATATAGTCTACCTACACCATCACAATAAATCCATGTAATATAGTCTACACCATCACAATAAATCCATGTAATATAGTCTACATGTAATATAGTCTACACCATCACAATAAATCCATGTAATATAGTCTACACCATCACAATAAATCCATGTAATATAGACTACACCTTCACTATAAATCCATGTAATATAGTCTACACCATCACAATAAATCCATGTAATATAGTCTACCTACACCATCACAATAAATCCATGTAATATAGTCTACACCATCACAATAAATCCATGTAATATAGTCTACCTACACCATCACAATAAATCCATGTAATATAGTCTACACCATCACAATAAATCCATGTAATATAGTCTACCTACACCATCACAATAAATCCATGTAATATAGTCTACACCATCACAATAAATCCATGTAATATAGTCTACCTACACCATCACAATAAATCCATGTAATATAGTCTCTACACCATCACAATAAATCCATGTAATATAGTCTACCTACACCATCACAATAAATCCATGTAATATAGTCTACACCATCACAATAAATCCATGTAATATAATATAGTCTACACCATCACAATAAATCCATGTAATATAGTCTACACCATCACAATAAATCCATGTAATATAGTCTACCTACACCACCACAATAAATCCATGTAATATAGTCTACCTACACCATCACAATAAATCCATGTAATATAGTCTACCTACACCATCACAATAAATCCATGTAATATAGTCTACACCATCCCAATAAATCCATGTAATATAGCCTACCTACACCATCACAATAAATCCATGTAATATAGTCTACCTACACCATCACAATAAATCCATGTAATATAGTCTACACCATCACAATAAATCCATGTAATATAGCCTACCTACACCATCACAATAAATCCATGTAATATAGTCTACACCATCACAATAAATCCATGTAATATAGTCTACCTACACCATCACAATAAATCCATGTAATATAGCCTACCTACACCATCACAATAAATCCATGTAATATAGTCTACACCATCACAATAAATCCATGTAATATAGTCTGCCTACACCATCACAATAAATCCATGTAATATAGTCTACCTACACCATCACAATAAATCCATGTAATATAGCCTACCTACACCATCACAATAAATCCATGTAATATAGTCTACACCATCATAATAAATCCATGTAATATAGTCTACCTACACCATCACAATAAATCCATGTAATATAGTCTACACCATCACAATAAATCCATGTAATATAGACTACACCTTCACTATAAATCCATGTAATATAGTCTACACCATCACAATAAATCCATGTAATATAGTCTACACCATCCCAATAAATCCATGCAATATAGCCTACCTACACCATCACAATAAATCCATGTAATATAGTCTACCTACACCATCACAATAAATCCATGTAATATAGTCTACACCATCACAATAAATCCATGTAATATAGCCTACCTACACCATCACAATAAATCCATGTAATATAGTCTACACCATCACAATAAATCCATGTAATATAGCCTACCTACACCATCACAATAAATCCATGTAATATAGTCTACACCATCACAATAAATCCATGTAATATAGTCTACACCATCACAATAAATCCATGTAATGTAGTCTACCTACACCATCACAATAAATCCATGTAATATAGTCTACACCATCACAATAAATCCATGTAATATAGTCTACACCATCACAATAAATCCATGTAATATAGCCTACCTACACCATCACAATAAATCCATGTAATATAGTCTACACCATCACAATAAATCCATGTAATATAGTCTGCCTACACCATCACAATAAATCCATGTAATATAGTCTACCTACACCATCACAATAAATCCATGTAATATAGCCTACCTACACCATCACAATAAATCCATGTAATATAGTCTACACCATCACAATAAATCCATGTAATATAGTCTACACCATCACAATAAATCCATGTAATATAGCCTACACCATCACAATAAATCCATGTAATATAGTCTACACCATCACAATAAATCCATGTAATATAGTCTACCTACACCATCACAATAAATCCATGTAATATAGTCTACACCATCATAATAAATCCATGTAATATAGTCTACCTACACCATCACAATAAATCCATGTAATATAGTCTACACCATCACAACAAATCCATGTAATATAGTCTACACCATCACAATAAATCCATGTAATATAGTCTGCCTACACCATCACAATAAATCCATGTAATATAGTCTACCTACACCATCACAATAAATCCATGTAATATAGCCTACCTACACCATCACAATAAATCCATGTAATATAGTCTACACCATCACAATAAATCCATGTAATATAGCCTACACCATCACAATAAATCCATGTAATATAGTCTACACCATCACAATAAATCCATGTAATATAGTCTACCTACACCATCACAATAAATCCATGTAATATAGTCTACACCATCATAATAAATCCATGTAATATAGTCTACCTACACCATCACAATAAATCCATGTAATATAGTCTACACCATCACAATAAATCCATGTAATATAGACTACACCTTCACTATAAATCCATGTAATATAGTCTACACCATCACAATAAATCCATGTAATATAGTCTACACCATCACAATAAATCCATGTAATATAGTCTACACCATCATAATAAATCCATGTAATATAGTCTACCTACACCATCACAATAAATCCATGTAATATAGTCTACACCATCACAATAAATCCATGTAATATAGTCTACACCATCACAATAAATCCATGTAATATAGCCTACCTACACCATCACAATAAATCCATGTAATATAGTCTACACCATCACAACAAATCCATGTAATATAGTCTACACCATCACAATAAATCCATGTAATATATTCTGCCTACACCATCACAATAAATCCATGTAATATAGTCTACCTACACCATCACAATAAATCCATGTAATATAGCCTACCTACACCATCACAATAAATCCATGTAATATAGTCTACACCATCACAATAAATCCATGTAATATAGTCTACACCATCACAATAAATCCATGTAATATAGCCTACACCATCACAATAAATCCATGTAATATAGTCTACACCATCACAATAAATCCATGTAATATAGTCTACCTACACCATCACAATAAATCCATGTAATATAGTCTACACCATCATAATAAATCCATGTAATATAGTCTACCTACACCATCACAATAAATCCATGTAATATAGTCTACACCATCACAATAAATCCATGTAATATAGACTACACCTTCACTATAAATCCATGTAATATAGTCTACACCATCACAATAAATCCATGTAATATAGTCTACACCATCACAATAAATCCATGTAATATAGTCTACACCTTCACAATAAATCCATGTAATATAGTCTACACCATCACAATAAATCCATGTAATATAGTCTACACCTTCACAATAAATCCATGTAATATAGTCTACACCTTCACAATAAATCACAACCATCTCCTTAGTTTTGTTGACGTTGAGTGTGAGGTTATTTTCCTGACACCACACTCAGAGGGCCATTTACATTTAAGTCATTTAGCAGACGCTCTTATCCAGAGCGACTTACAAATTGGTGCATTCACCTTATGACATCCAGTGGAACAGCCACTTTACAATAGTGCATCTAAATATTTTAAGGGGGGGGGGGGTGAGAGGGATTACTTATCCTATCTTAGGTATTCCTTAAAGAGGTGGGGTTTCAGGTGTCTCCGGAAGGTGGTGATTGACTCCGTTGTCCTGGCGTCGTGAGGGAGTTTGTTCCACCATTGGGGAGCCAGAGCAGCGAACAGTTTTGACTGGGCTGAGCGGGAACTGTACTTCTTCAGTGGTAGGGAAGCGAGCAGGCCAGAGGTGGATGAACGCAGTGCCCTTATTTGGGTGTAGGGCCTGATCAGAGCCTGGAGGTACTGAGGTGCCGTTCCCCTCACAGCTCCGTAGGCAAGCACCATGGTCTTGTAGCGGATGCGAGCTTCAACTGGAAGCCAGTGGAGAGAGCGGAGGAGCGGGGTGACGTGAGAGAACTTGGGAAGGTTGAACACTAGACGGGCTGCGGCGTTCTGGATGAGTTGTAGGGGTTTAATGGCACAGGCAGGGAGCCCAGCCAACAGCGAGTTGCAGTAATCCAGACGGGAGATGACAAGTGCCTGGATTAGGACCTGCGCCGCTTCCTGTGTGAGGCAGGGTCGTACTCTGCGGATGTTGTAGAGCATGAACCTACAGGAACGGGCCACCGCCTTGATGTTAGTTGAGAACGACAGGGTGTTGTCCAGGATCACGCCAAGGTTCTTAGCGCTCTGGGAGGAGGACACAATGGAGTTGTCAACCAGGCCAGAGCAGAAACAGCTATTATAGAGTTGCAGCTCAGAGCAGAAACAGCTATTATAGAGTTGCAGCTCAGAGCAGAAACAGCTATTATAGACTTGCAGCCCAGAGCAGAAACAGCTATTTTTGGAGTACCACAAGAAAATCCTTTCCAGTCCAATAGAAAACTAGATGCTATTGCTTTTGCCTCCTTGCAAAGGATTTTATTGAATTGGAAATCTCTGTATTCACACCCCTTGACTTTTTCCACATTTTGTTACGTTACAGCGTTATTCTAAAATGGATTAAATAGTTGTTTATTCCTCATCAATCTACAGCACTATACCAGATTACGAAGCAAAAAGAGGATTTTAGATTTTTTCGAGGAACGGATCTGGGGAAGGGTACCAAAACATTTCTGCAGCATTGACGATCTCCAAGAACACAGTAGCCTCCATCATTCTTAAATGGAAGAAGTTTGGAACCACGAAGACTCTTCCTTAGAGCTAGTAGCCAGGCCAAACTGAGCAATCGGGGGAGAAGGGCCTTGGTCAGGGAGGTGACCAAGAACCCAATGGTTACTCTGACAGAATAGACAACGGTAGAAACTTAATGGATTATAAACATCCAACAAGATGAAAATCTACCACTGTAATTCATTACATGACATGAAATATCCATTGGTGACCAAATTGCGTAAGAAGCACTTTCATGAGACTCAGTGGTAACGAGACTCTGAGGTGGGCTCATCAGACAGACTGATGAGGAGGAGGAGGGCCCTCACCTCCTCCCTGTAGGCTGTCTCGTCGGTGTTGGTAATCAAGCCTACCACTGTTGTGTCATCCGCAAACTTGATGATTGAGTTGGAGGCATGCGTGGCCACAAAGTCGTGGGTGAACAGGGAGTACAGGAGAGGGCTCAGAACGCATGGATTTACAATTAAGACATCAGTCACTACAACTACAATAAAGACATCAGTCACTACAACTACAATAAAGACATCAGTCACTACAACTACAATAAAGACATCAGTCACTACAACTACAATAAAGACATCAGTCACTACAACTACAATAAAGACATCAGTCACTACAACTACAATAAAGACATCAGTCACTACAACTACAATAAAGACATCAGTCACTACAACTACAATAAAGACATCAGTCACTACAACTACAATAAAGACATCAGTCACTACAACTACAATAAAGACATCAGTCACTACAACTACAATAAAGACATCAGTCACTACAACTACAATAAAGACATCAGTCACTACAACTACAATAAAGACATCAGTCACTACAACTACAATAAAGACATCAGTCACTACAACTACAATAAAGACATCAGTCACTACAACTACAATAAAGACATCAGTCACTACAACTACAATAAAGACATCAGTCACTACAACTACAATAAAGACATCAGTCACTACAACTACAATAAAAACATCATTCACTACAACTACAATAAAGACATCAGTCACTACAATAAAGACATCAGTCACTACAACTACAATAAAGACATCAGTCACTACAACTACAATAAAGACATCATTCACTACAATAAAGACATCAGTCACTACAATAAAGACATCAGTCACTACAACTACAATAAAGACATCATTCACTACAACTACAATAAAGACATCATTCACTACAACTACAATAAAGACATCATTCACTACAACTACAATAAAGACATCATTCACTACAACTACAATAAAGACATCAGTCACTACAACTACAATAAAAACATCATTCACTACAACTACAATAAAGACATCAGTCACTACAACTACAATAAAGACATCAGTCACTACAACTACAATAAAGACATGTATATAGACTGTCGGCACCATCTTCTTAATTAGATATTATTAAATAGAAGGCTCATATTGCATTGAATGTATTTCCTGAGAGAGGACACCCATATATAGGACTATATATCAATCTAGAACAGGGTGATCTATTTTAGATGCAATTTGAATGTAGTTGATGGAGAGAGAGGACTGAGAGTCTAGAGAGTACCGTTCAATCGTTGGACTGATTTAAAGAGAGAGTCTAGAGAGTACCGTTCGTGCACTGATTTAAAGAGAGAGTCTATAGAGTACCGTTCGTGCACTGATTTAAAGAGAGAGTCTATAGAGTACCGTTTGTGCACTGATTTAAAGAGAGAGTCTATAGAGTACCGTTCGTGCACTGATTTAAAGAGCGAGTCTATAGAGTACCGTCCGTGCACTGACTTAAAGAGAGAGTCTATAGAGTACCGTTCGTGCACTGATTTAAAGAGAGTCTAGAGAGTACCGTTCGTGCACTGATTTAAAGAGAGAGTCTAGAGAATACCATTCGTGCACTGATTTAAAGAGAGAGTCTATAGAGTACCGTTCGTGCACTGATTTAAAGAGAGAGTCTATAGAGTACCGTTCGTGCACTGATGTAAAGAGAGTCTAGAGAGTACCGTTCGTGCACTGATTTAAAGAGAAAGTCTATAGAGTACCGTTCGTGCACTGATTTAAAGAGAGAGTCTATAGAGTACCGTCCGTGCACTGATTTAAAGAGAGAGTCTATAGAGTACCGTTCGTGCACAGATGTAAAGAGAGAGTCTATAGAGTACCGTTTGTGCACTGATTTAAAGAGAGAGTCTCTAGAGTACCGTTCGTGCACTGATTTAAAGAGAGAGTCTATAGAGTACCGTTCGTGCACTGATGTAAAGAGAGTCTAGAGAGTACCGTTCGTGCACTGTTTTAAAGAGAGAGTCTAGAGAGTACCGTTCGTGCACTGATTTAAAGAGAGAGTCTAGAGAGTACCGTTCGTGCACTGATTTAAAGAGAGAGTCTAGAGAGTACCGTTCGTGCACTGATTTAAAAGAGTCTGACCGTTTGCACTGATTTAAAGGAGAGTCTATAGAGTACCGTTCGTGCACTGATTTAAAGGGAGAGTCTATAGAGTACCGTTTGTGCACTGATTTAAAGAGAGAGTCTATAGAGTACCGTTCGTGCACTGATTTTTAGAGTAGCACTGACTTAAAGAGAGAGTCTATAGAGTAGTGCACTGATTTAAAGAGAGAGTCTATAGAGTACCGTTCGTGCACTGATTTAAAGAAGAGTCTATAGAGTAGTGCACTGATTTAAAGAGAGAGTCTATAGAGTAGAGCACTGATTTACCGTTCGTGCACTGATTTAAAAGAGAGTCTAGAGAGTACCGTTCGTGCACTGATTTAAAGAGAGTCTAGAGAATACCATTCGTGCACTGATTTAAAGAGAGTCTATAGAGTACCGTTCGTGCACTGATTTAAAGAGAGAGTCTATAGAGTACCGTTCGTGCACTGATTTAAAGAGAGTCTATAGAGTACCGTTCGTGCACTGATTTAAAGAGAAAGTCTATAGAGTACCGTTCGTGCACTGATTTAAAGAGAGAGTCTATAGAGTACCGTTCGTGCACTGATTTAAAGAGAGAGTCTATAGAGTACACAGATGTAAAGAGAGAGTCTATAGAGTACCGTTTGTGCACTGATTTAAAGAGAGAGTCTCTAGAGTGCACTGATTTAAAGAGAGAGTCTATAGAGTACCGTTCGTGCACTGATGTAAAGAGAGTCTAGCACTGCACTGTTTTAAAGAGAGAGTCTAGAGAGTACCGTTCGTGCACTGATTTAAAGAGAGAGTCTAGAGAGTACCGTTCGTGCACTGATTTAAAAAGAGTCTATAGAGTACCGTTCGTGCACTGATTTAAAGGGAGAGTCTATAGAGTACCGTTCGTGCACTGATTTAAAGGGAGAGTCTATAGAGTACCGTTCGTGCACTGATTTAAAGAGAGAGTCTATAGAGTACCGTTCGTGCACTGATTTAAAGAGAGAGTCTATAGAGTACCGTTCGTGCACTGATTTAAAGAGAGAGTCTAGAGAGTACCGTTCGTGCACTGATTTAAAGAGAGAGCCTAGAGAGTACCGTTCGTGCACTGATTTAAAGAGAGAGTCTAGAGAGTACCGATCGTGCACTGATTTAAAGAGTCTAGAGAGTACCGTTCGTGCACTGATTTAAAGAGAGAGTCTAGAGAGTACCGTTCGTGCACTGATTTAAAGAGAGAGCCTAGAGAGTACCGTTCGTGCACTGATTTAAAGAGAGAGTCTAGAGAGTACCGATCGTGCACTGATTTAAAGAGTCTAGAGAGTACCGTTCGTGCACTGATTTAAAGAGAGAGTCTAGAGAGTACCGTTCGTGATTTAAAGCAACGTTATTTTAGGCTGTTTTAAAAATCTGCAGCTGCAGTTAAAAACTAAAATCATCTTTACAAATGAAAAGACGAGAGCCAGATGGAGATACATGAAACACCTTTACAGTACATTACTGTACAGTACATTACAGTACATTACTGTAACATGCTGCAGCAAATACAGACCAACCTGTCATTAGAAACAAAGTGGCCATGATAAGCTGACATGCATTGAGAACTGTCCTCCATACTGAGATGGTTGTCTGTCCTCTACTGAGATGGGCTATCTGTCCTCTACTGAGATGGGGTGTCTGTCCTCTACTGAGATGGGCTGTCTGTCCTCTACTGAGATGGGGTGTCTGTCCTCTACTGAGATGGGGTGTCTGTCCTCTACTGAGA
>NC_060184.1:3529361-3544361 GCF_021184085.1 Oncorhynchus gorbuscha
AGTGCAGAGAGACAGTAGGGTCAGTGCAGAGAGACAGTAGGGTCAGTGCAGAGAGACAGTAGGGTCAGTGCAGAGAGACAGTAGGGTCATCAACATCAACATACACTCTCACATTAAGAGGATTTTTATGAAGATGATAAAAGCAGAGCGACACGGATATTAAAAATGGTTTGATGACTTTGGGAGTTTTTATTAAGCAACAAAATGATAAATGCCTTCAATGGCATTAGCCTACTTTATTCCTATATTTTTGTCATTCACTGATATTCATTCCCACAGTAACTATCGATGGATCCAACCAGTTGTGGTTTTAAGAAAACATGTGTGGATAGTGGCGGGTTTTACAAAGGGAAGTGACATGCCTGGCATGGCAACAGCCTAATAATGGGCGCTGCCTAGCAACCATCATTATGAAGCATCACATCTCATGACTGCTCATTGTTTATGCCGGGCATTTCCTTCATTAAAATGCAAATCAATTTCTAACATTTTTGACATGCGTTATTCTGGATTTTTAAAATTGTTGTTCTGTCTCTCACTGTTCAAATAAACCTTCCATTAAAATTATAGACGGATCATTTATTTGTCAGTGGGCAAACGTACAAAATCAGCAGTCTTATTTTTGGTTGGTGCAACAAGTTTAAATTCTGATCCCAAAAGTCAGATGTAAAATAATGCAATATACAAAAAAAAAAAGTTTGAAATATCCACTTCATGATTGTGTCCCACTTGTTGTTGATTCTTCACAAAAAAATCTAAATTCAACAAGTCAGTTAAAAACAAATTCTTATTTACAATGACGGCCTACCTTGGCCAAACCCGGACCAATTGTGCACCGCCCTATGGGACTCCCAGCTGGATGTGATGCAACCTGGATTCAAACCAGGGCCTGTAGTGACACTTCTTGCACTGAGATACAGTGTCTTAGACCACTGCGCCACTGTCACCCAAAAGGAATATGGTGAATGGAAGGTCTAGCTGCCTTTTTCAAAATAGTTTTCATTATTATATATTTTTTGTACATATTTGAGATGGGAAGACAGTGGGGAAAGATAGAGATGTCAATGGGAAGAAGGCTGGGAAATAATGTCCACACTGTAGACATGTTTACCAGAGGCGCTAGACCAGCCAGTCCCCATTACTCTATCGCAGCTCCTCCCCATCTCTCGCATCTGAAGGGGGCTTGTTTCATTTCCTGTCTCTGTATTGGTCCGACACACCTCCTGAGGTAGACTAAACAGGAGGGAGGGAGAGGGAGGGAGAGAGAGGGGTAAGTGACCTCTGCAGCACATGACCAAGGTCACGGGCATAGTATTTGGTACATGTGTTTAGAGTTTGCAGTTAACAAAGGCTATTGACTCACGGAAAACAAGTCCAACCGTCAATATTGGGGAAGCTACTCTAAAACTTGAGTTGACCAACCTGGACGAAGTTAAGCTATACTAAAGCAATATAGTTTATTTAACTAGAGTTACTTTCAACAAGTAGTTCACTACATGTAAACTACTTTGTGAGAAAAAAATTCATATGTAAATCTGAAATGTCATGGACAACAAATTGCAAGAACAGATTACTTTGGGTTCATATGTTAACATATTGTGTTATTTAGCCTATAGGCACAAAAACAGTGTTGTAGTTAACTACACCGCTACATGGTAACACAGTAGTGTGTAGTTCCAGTAGTTAGCTACACCGCTACATGGTAAAACAGTAGTGTGTAGTTCCAGTAGTTAGCTACACCGCTACATGGTAAAACAGTAGTGTGTAGTTCCAGTAGTTAGCTACATGGTAAAACAGTAGTGTGTAGTTCCAGTAGTTAGCTACATGGTAAAACAGTAGTGTGTAGTTCCAGTAGTTAGCTACACCGCTACATGGTAAAACAGTAGTGTGTAGGTCCAGTAGTTAGCTACATGGTAAAACAGTAGTGTGTAGTTCCAGTAGTTAGCCACATCGCTACATGGTAAAACAGTAGTGTGTAGTTCCAGTAGTTAGCTACACCGCTACATGGTAAAACAGTAGTGTGTAGGTCCAGTAGTTAGCTACATGGTAAACCAGTAGTGTGTAGTTCCAGTAGTTAGCCACATCGCTACATGGTAAAACAGTAGTGTGTAGTTCCAGTAGTTAGCTACACCGCTACATGGTAAAACAGTAGTGTGTAGGTCCAGTAGTCAGCTACATGGTAAAACAGTAGTGTGTAGTTCCAATTTGTAAGTCGCTCTGGATAAGAGCGTCTGCTAAATGACTTAAATGTAATGTAAATGTAGTTCCAGTAGTTAGCTACATGGTAAAACAGTAGTGTGTAGGTCCAGTAGTTAGCTACATGGTAAAACAGTAGTGTGTAGGTCCAGTAGTTAGCTACATGGTAAAACAGTAGTGTGTAGTTCCAGTAGTTAGCTACACCAGTACTACACAGAAAAAAAAAAAAAATCAGAACAGAATTACATTGGGTCTATAACAGGACAAACCTGTATGAGCTTTCTCTCTATGACTGCCTCCCCAACCAAGTGTGCAAACAAACACGCACACACACACATTCACACAGATATACACACACAAACACACACACACTCCGCAGGCCCATTCAGACCCGTGGTCTGAGTCTGCTTCTTCCTAAGGGAGAAGGGAATGGTTTCCGCGGATTCTTCTGACCCAGCTTGTCCTGTCCAACACACACACACACACTTTTTCACACATGTTGCTTTTTCTGTCGTCTTTGCTGCCCTCCTGTGGACGTTTTTAGCCTGTGACTAAATCTGCTGTGACATCCGCCATTTTGTTTACCTCAGTGCACAAAAACGATTGCAAAAAAAAAATATATATATACACTGTCTCCTAAAAAATCTCTTATTTCTAGTGACAAGGCAAAACGAACGTAGCACACTGTTGTGTTAGCTTGGCGGCTAACAGGCCTCAATGGTAGATCACTTTTTTTTAAAGATGATTTATGAGGAGAATCACCTGTCTGGCATCTCACTACACCCTCAAATATGCAAACAGATTAAAAGTGATAGACTGTTCTCTCTGCTACTGCGCGGCAAGCGGTACCAGAGCACCAAGTCTAGGACTAAAAGGCTCCTCAACAGCTTCTACCCCCAAGCCATTAGACTGCTGAACAATTCATAAAAATTGCCACCGGACAATTTAAATTGACCCCTCCCCCCTATTGTACACTGCTGCTACTCGCTGTTTGTTTGTTATCTATGCATAGTCACTTCACCCCCACCTACATGTACAGATGACCTCAACTAGTCTGTACACACATAGACTCTGTACCGGTGTCCCCTGTATATAACCTCCACATTGACTCTGTACCGGTGTCCCCTGTATATAACCTCCACATTGACTCTGTTCCGTAACACCCTGTATATAGCCTCCACATTGACTCTGTACCGGTACACCCTGTATATAGCCTCCACACTGACTCTGTACCAGTACCCCCTGTATATAGCCTCCACATTGACTCTGTACCGGTACACCCTGTATATAGCCTCCACACTGACTCTGTACCAGTACCCCCTGTATATAGCCTCCACATTGACTCTGTACCGGTACCCCCTGTATATAGCCTCCACATTGACTCTGTACCGTAACACCATGTATATAGCCTCCACATTGACTCTGTACTGTAACACCCTGTATATAGCCTCCACATTGACTCTGTACCGGTACCCCCTGTATATAGCCTCCACATTGACTCTGTACCAGTACCCCCTGTATATAGCCTCCACATTGACTCTGTACTGTAACACCCTGTATATAGCCTCCACATTGACTCTGTATCGTAACACCATGTATATAGCCTCCACATTGACTCTGTACCAGTACCCCCTGTATATAGCCTCCACATTGACTCTGTACTGTAACACCCTGTATATAGCCTCCACATTGACTCTGTACCAGTACCCCCTGTATATAGCCTCCACATTGACTCTGTACCGGTACCCCCTGTATATAGCCTCCACATTGACTCTGTACCGTAATACCCTGTATATAGCCTCCACATTGACTCTGTACTGTAACACCCTGTATATAGCCTCCACATTGACTCTGTACCAGTACCCCCTGTATATAGCCTCCATATTGACTCTGTACCGGTACCCCCTGTATATAGCCTCCACATTGACTCTGTACCGGTACCCCCTGTATATAGCCTCCACATTGACTCTGTACCGTAACACCATGTATATAGCCTCCACATTGACTCTGTACCAGTACCCCCTGTATATAGCCTCCACATTGACTCTGTACCGGTACCCCCTGTATATAGCCTCCACATTGACTCTGTACCAGTACCCCCTGTATATAGCCTCCACATTGACTCTGTACTGTAACACCCTGTATATAGCCTCCACATTGACTCTGTACCAGTACCCCCTGTATATAGCCTCCACATTGACTCTGTACCATAACACTCTGTATATATCGTTGTCGGTGTTTCGTCAACAAACTTAATGATGGTTTTGGAGTTGTACTTGGCCAAGCAGTCGTGGATGAACAGGGAGTACAGGAGGGGACTAAGCACGCACCCCTGAGGGGCCCCCATGTTTAGGATCAGCGTGGCAGATGTGCTGTTACCTACTCTCACCACCTGGGGGCGACCTGTCAGGAAGTCCAGGATCCAGTTGCAGAGGGATGTGTTTGTCCCAGGATCGTCAGTTGGACAGTGCTTCCTCCGACACATTGGTGCGGCTGGTTAAGTGAGTGGTGTGTCAAGAAAAGTGGCTTGGCAGGGTCGTGTTTCAGAGGACGTCTGGTTCTCAACCTTCACCTCTCCCAAGTCCGTACTGGAGTTGCAAGACTATAACTACCAATTGGATATCAAGAAATTGGGGAGAAAAGTGGTACCAGACCGCACCATTTTCTTAGATTTGTTTTATTTACTGATAGCCAGGGACTCCAACACTCAGACATAATTCACTGATAGCCAGGGACTCCAACACTCAGACATAATTTACACGCAAAGCATGTGTATTTAGCATGAGTCCTCCAGATCAGAGGCAGTAGGGATGTTCTCTGTTTAGTGAGTCCTCCAGATCAGAGGCAGTAGGGATGACCAGGGATGTTCTCTGTTTAGTGAGTCCTCCAGATCAGAGGCAGTAGGGATGACCAGGGATGTTCTCGGTTTAGTGAGTCCACCAGATCAGAGGCAGTAGGGATGACCAGGGATGTAAGTGTGTGAATTAGACAATTATTAAGTAGCACTTATACAGCATGGATGAGGTTCTCCATTTCCTTATACAGCATGGATGAGGGCCTCCATTTCCTCACACAGCATGGGTGAGGGCCTCCATTTCCTCACACAGCATGGATGAGGGTCTCCATTTCCTTATACAGCATGGATGAGGGACTCCATTTCCTCACACAGCATGGATGAGGGCCTCCATTTCCTCACACAGCATGGATGAGGGCCTCCATTTCCTCACACAGCATGGATGAGGGACTCCATTTCCTCACACAGCATGGATGAGGGACTCCATTTCCTCACACAGCATGGATGAGGGCCTCCATTTCCTTACACAGCATGGATGAGGGCCTCCATTTCCTCACACAGCATGGATGAGGGTCTCCATTTCCTCACACAGCATGGATGAGGGTCTCCATTTCCTTATACAGCATGGATGAGGGTCTCCATTTCCTTATACAGCATGGATGAGGGTCTCCATTTCCTTATACAGCATGGATGAGGGTCTCCATTTCCTTATACAGCATGGATGAGGGTCTCCATTTCCTTATACAGCATGGATGAGGGACTCCATTTCCTTATACAGCATGGCTGAGGGACTCCATTTCACAGCTTGCAAAAGCGTTTTAACCACCGTAGTTTATATAAAAAGCATAGCGTCTGACGCGAATAAAAACATTCAAAAGCTTTGCCCTTACAAATAGTAAGGAAAAGTTTACAAGGAAAATTAATTTAATAACCAGGTAAAAAAAACTGTATTGCTCCATAGAACTCTTATGAGCTAAGCAATGATGTCATGGATATGATGTCATGCAGACTAAACCAACGGAGAACTCTAACCGGGGGGGTCCTATATATACAAATGTCCACAATGGAATGTTCTGGGTGTCCTAATACTATACAAATGTGCAAATATACAGTCATTATAATACATAATAATACTGCAATAACTTAAAATAGCGAAATGCTCTTTCCTGCCCTATGGCTCTTACAGCCGTTTCCCCCTAATACTCTGGCTGTTGCACGGCTATATCACAACAGATGCTTGTCACTTTACTGTCATTCAGATAAATGGTTCCTGGATCAGCTGATGATGGCCGTCATCAGGCTATTGAATGACATTTTCCAAGTTATTCTCCCAACCCTAAATGGATTTCTTCTGTCTTAAAAGGGAAAGGAAATGCAGCACATGATAAATTTCCACTATCACAAAGCTCTGCTGTTATACGGCTGTTGTTGGTCTATCAGACGGCAGACTGGTGTAAACACATTAAAACCAGTACAACGTGAAAGAGCAGAAGTGACCTGATGCAACATGTTGTTGATATTACTGCTGCACCAGAACAGAACGGAATCCCATCCATGACCCCAGGTGAACCCAGGGAGGATATTTATCTAGTCCGTGATTGGCTGGACCTCTCTCTCCCGGATCCATTCTGATTGGCGAGCTGGCTGGTGTAATAACATCGCTGACGTGTGGTTGATGTTCAATGTCTGTGTGTGTGACGCTCTCTCAGACAAACAACTGGACACATCGTATATTGTGTGTGTGTCTGTGTGTGTGTGTGACGCTCTCTCAGACAAACAACTTGACACTGTCAGGATTTGGCCAGGGTTGTTCCGGTTTTTGGTCACTAGATGCCCCCATTGTGCCTTTTGACCTTTTCTTTTCCCTTGAACCCCATTATTATTTGCACCTGTGCCTCGTTTCCCCTGATTGTATTTAAACCCTTTGTTTTACTCAGTTCTTTGCTCTGTGTTTGTATGTTAGCACCCAGCCCTAGTACTCTGAGAGCTCTTGTTGATCCCGGTGGACTCTCTTGTGGAGTTCTGTTTTTTGTTCTTGTTTGTTTGTTTTTGAGTATCTTTTGAGGCTTTTTGTGCTTTACCTTCCACCTTGTGGATTTACCTTTTTGTCTTGGAGGATTACCTTTGTTCTTGTGGAATTCCTTTTGAGGTTGTGGAGTTACATGTTTTCCTGAAGAACTTCACTTTTTACTTCATTAAATACACCGTCTCAAGTACTGCTGTGTCTGCCTCATCTTCTGGGTTCTGCCGACTATTCGGGGCTCAGTTGGTTAAGTGACTGTTTCTCACTCCGGAGACCCGGG
Source organism: Oncorhynchus gorbuscha (assembly GCF_021184085.1). Taxonomy (NCBI): domain Eukaryota; kingdom Metazoa; phylum Chordata; class Actinopteri; order Salmoniformes; family Salmonidae; genus Oncorhynchus; species Oncorhynchus gorbuscha. The sequence goes on from NC_060184.1 coordinate 3,536,655, forward strand.
TTTGTAACCGGGTCCTGACAGACACATGGGATATTGTGTGTGTGTGTGTGTCTGTGTGTGTGACGCTCTCTCCGACAAACAACTGGACACATGGGATATTGTGTGTGTGTGTGTGTGTGTGTGTGTGTGTGTGTGTGTGTGTGTGTGTGTGTGTGTGTGTGTGTGTGTGTGTGTGTGTGTGTGTGTGTGTGTGTGTGTGTGTGTGTGACGCTCTCTCCGACAAACAACTGGACACATCGGATATTGTGTCTGAGTGTGTGTGATGCTGATGGATCAACTTGACGGATCGTATTGAATGTCCGATAATACACCATGACTTGTTGAGCTGGTCCGCCCAACATGTCGCCTGTGTTGATCATTATCTGGCTAATAATGAGGGCCTGGAGGAGAATAATGAGCCTCGTGATAGAAACACCAGTCCCGGATTTTGGTCCTCACCCCTAACTGGTCCTCCTCACCCCTACCTGGTCCTCTTCACCCCTACCTGGTCCTCCTTCTCACCCCTACCTGGTCCTCCTCACCCCTACCTGGTCCTCCTCACGCCTACCTGGTCCTCCTCCTCCTCACCACTTACCATGCTCTCCTCCTCCTCACCCCTACCTGGTCCAACTCACCCCTACCTGGTCCTCCTCACCCCCTACCTGGTCCTCCTCACCCCCTACCTGGTCCTCCTCCTCACCCCTACCTGGTCCTCCTCACCCCTACCTGGTCCTCCTCACCCCTACCATGCTCTCCTCCTCCTCACCCCTACCTGGTCCTCACCCCTACCTGGTCCAACTCACCCCTACCTGGTCCTCCTCACCCCTACCTGGTCCTCCTCACCCCTACCTGGTCCTCCTCCTCACCCCTACCTGGTCCTCCTCACCCCTACCTGGTCCTCCTCACCCCTACCTGGTCCTGCTCACCCCTACCTGGTCCTCTTCACCCTACCTGGTCCTCCTCACCCCTACCTGGTCCTCCTTCACCCCTACCTGGTCCTCCTCACAACTACCTGGTCCTCCTCACCCCTACCTGGTCCTCCTCACCCCTACCTGGTCCTCCTCCTCACCCCTACCTGGTCCTCCTCACCCCTACCTGGTCCTCCTCACCCCTACCTGGTCCTCCTCACCCCTACCTGGTCCAACTCACCCCTACCTGGTCCTCCTCACCCCTACCTGGTCCTCCTCACCCCTACCTGGTCCTCCTCACGCCTACCTGGTCCTCCTCCTCCTCACCCCTACCTGGTCCTCCTCACCCCTACCTGGTCCTCCTCACCCCTACCTGGTCCTCCTCACCCCTACCTGGTCCACTTCACCCCTACCTGGTCCTCCTCACCCCTACCTGGTCCTCCTCACCCCTACCTGGTCCTCCTCCTCACCCCTACCTGGTCCTCCTCACCCCTACCTGGTCCTCCTCACCCCTACCTGGTCCTCTTCACACTACCTGGTCCTCCTCACCCCTACCTGGTCCTCCTCCTCACCCCTACCTGGTCCTCCTCACAACTACCTGGTCCTCCTCACCCCTACCTGGTCCTCCTCACCCCCTACGTGGTCCTCCTCCTCACCCCTACCTGGTCCTCCTCACCCCTACCTGGTCCTCCTCACCCCTACCTGGTCCTCCTCACCCCTACCTGGTCCAACTCACCCCTACCTGGTCCTCCTCACCCCTACCTGGTCCTCCTCACCCCTACCTGGTCCTCCTCACGCCTACCTGGTCCTCCTCCTCCTCACCACTTACCATGCTCCTCCTCCTCACCCCTACCTGGTCCAACTCACCCCTACCTGGTCCTCCTCACCCCTACCTGGTCCTCCTCACCCCCTACCTGGTCCTCCTCCTCACCCCTACCTGGTCCTCCTCACCCCTACCTGGTCCTCCTCACCCCCTACCTGGTCCTCCTCACCCCTACCTGGTCCACTTCACCCCTACCTGGTCCTCCTCACCCCTACCTGGTCCTTCTCACCCCTACCTGGTCCTCCTCCTCACCCCTACCTGGTCCTCTTCACCCCTACCTGGTCCTCCTCAACCCTACCTGGTCCTCTTCACCCCTACCTGGTCCTCCTTCTCACCCCTACCTGGTCCTCCTCAACCCTACCTGGTCCTCCTCACGCCTACCTGGTCCTCCTCCTCCTCACCACTTACCATGCTCTCCTCCTCCTCACCCCTACCTGGTCCAACTCACCCCTACCTGGTCCAACTCACCCCCTACCTGGTCCTCCTCACCCCTACCTGGTCCTCCTCACCCCTACCTGGTCCTCCTCCTCACCCCTACCTGGTCCTCCTCACCCCTACCTGGTCCTGCTCACCCCTACCTGGTCCTCTTCACCCTACCTGGTCCTCCTCACCCCTACCTGGTCCTCCTCCTCACCCCTACCTGGTCCTCCTCACAACTACCTGGTCCTCCTCACCCCTACCTGGTCCTCCTCACCCCCTACGTGGTCCTCCTCCTCACCCCTACCTGGTCCTCCTCACCCCTACCTGGTCCTCCTCACCCCTACCTGGTCCTCCTCACCCCTACCTGGTCCAACTCACCCCTACCTGGTCCAACTCACCCCCTACCTGGTCACCCCTACCTGGTCCTCCTCACCCCTACCTGGTCCTCCTCCTCACCCCTACCTGGTCCTCCTCACCCCTACCTGGTCCCTCACCCCTACCTGGTCCTGCTCACCCCTACCTGGTCCTCTTCACCCTACCTGGTCCTCCTCACCCCTACCTGGTCCTCCTCCTCACCCCTACCTGGTCCTCCTCCTCACCCCTACCTGGTCCTCCTCACCCCTACCTGGTCCTCCTCACCCCTACCTGGTCCTCCTCACCCCCTACGTGGTCCTCCTCCTCACCCCTACCTGGTCCTCCTCACCCCTACCTGGTCCTCCTCACCCCTACCTGGTCCTCCTCACCCCTACCTGGTCCTCCTCACCCCCTACGTGGTCCTCCTCCTCACCCCTACCTGGTCCTCCTCACCCCTACCTGGTCCTCCTCACCCCTACCTGGTCCTCCTCCTCACCCCTACCTGGTCCTCCTCACCCCTACCTGGTCCTCCTCACGCCTACCTGGTCCTCCTCCTCCTCACCACTTACCATGCTCTCCTCCTCCTCACCCCTACCTGGTCCAACTCACCCCTACCTGGTCCTCCTCACCCCCTACCTGGTCCTCCTCACCCCTACCTGGTCCTCCTCCTCACCCCTACCTGGTCCTCCTCACCCCTACCTGGTCCTCCTCACCCCTACCTGGTCCTCCTCACCCCTACCTGGTCCTCCTCACCCCTACCTGGTCCTCCTCACCCCCTACGTGGTCCTCCTCCTCACCCCTACCTGGTCCTCCTCACCCCTACCTGGTCCTCCTCACCCCTACCTGGTCCTCCTCCTCACCCCTACCTGGTCCTCCTCACCCCTACCTGGTCCTCCTCACGCCTACCTGGTCCTCCTCCTCCTCACCACTGGTCCTCCTCCTCACCCCTACCTGGTCCTCCTCACCCCTACCTGGTCCTCCTCACCCCCTACCTGGTCCTCTCCTCACCCCTACCTGGTCCTCCTCCTCACCCCTACCTGGTCCTCCTGACCCCTACCTGGTCCTCCTCACCCCTACCTGGTCCTCCTCACCCCTACCTGGTCCTCCTCACCCCTACCTGGTCCTCCTCACCGCTACCTGGTCCCCCTACCTGGTCCTCTTCACCCCTACCTGGTCCCCCTACCCCTACCTGGTCCTCTTCACCCCTACCTGGTACTCCTCACCCCTACCTGGTCCTCCTCACCCCTACCTGGTCCTCCTCAGCCCTACCTGGTCCTCCTCACCCCTACCTGGTCCTCCTCACCCCTACCTGGTCCTCCTCCTCACCCCTACGTGGTCCCCTCACCCCTACCTGGTCCTCCTCACCCCTACCTGGTCCTCCTCACCCCTACCTGGTCCTCCTCACCCCTACCTGGTACCCTCCTCACCCCTACCTGGTCCTCCTCACCCCCTACCTGGTCCTCCTCACCCCTACCATGCTCCTCCTCCTCACCCCTACCTGGTCCTCCTCACCCCTACGTGGTCCTCCTCCTCACCCCTACCTGGTCCTCCTCACCTGGTCCTCCTCACCCCTACCTGGTCCTCCTCCTCACCCCTACCTGGTCCTCCTCCTCACCCCTACCTGGTCCTCCTCCTCACCCCTACCTGGTCCTCCTCCTCACCCCTACCTGGTCCTCCTCACCCCTACCTGGTCCTCCTCACCCCTACCTGGTCCTCCTCACCCCTACCTGGTCCTCCTCACCCCTACCTGGTCCTCCCTCACCCCTACCTGGTCCTCCTCCTCACCCCTACCTGGTCCTCCTCCTCACCCCTACCTGGTCCTCCTCACCCCTACCTGGTCCTCCTCACCCCTACCTGGTCCTCCTCACCCCTACCTGGTCCTCCTCCTCACCCCTACCTGGTCCTCCTCACCCCTACCTGGTCCTCTTCACCCCTACCTGGTCCTCCTCACCCCTACCTGGTCCTCCTCACCCCTACCTGGTCCTCCTCCTCACCCCTACCTGGTCCTCCTCACCCCCTACCTGGTCCTCCTCACCCCTACCTGGTCCTCCTCCTCACCCCTACCTGGTCCTCCTCCTCACCCCTACCTGGTCCTCCTCACCCCTACCTGGTCCTCCTCACCCCTACCTGGTCCTCCTCACCCCTACCTGGTCCTCCTCCTCACCCCTACCTGGTCCTCCTCACCCCTACCTGGTCCTCCTCACCCCTACCTGGTCCTCCTCACCCCTACCTGGTTCTCCTCCTCACCCCTACCTGGTCCTCCTCCTCACCCCTACCTGGTCCTCTTCACCCCTACCTGGTCCTCCTCAACCCTACCTGGTCCTCTTCACCCCTACCTGGTCCTCCTCCTCACCCCTACCTGGTCCTCCTCACCCCCTACGTGGTCCTCCTCCTCACCCCTACCTGGTCCTCCTCACCCCTACCTGGTCCTCCCTCACCCCTACCTGGTCCTCCTCACCCCTACCTGGTCCTCCTCCTCACCCCTACCTGGTCCTCCTCCTCACCCCTACCTGGTCCTCCTCCTCACCCCTACCTGGTCCTCCTCCTCACCCCTACCTGGTCCTCTTCACCCCTACCTGGTCCTCCTCAACCCTACCTGGTCCTCCTCACCCCTACCTGGTCCTCCTCCTCACCCCTACCTGGTCCTCCTCACCCCCTACGTGGTCCTCCTCCTCACCCCCTACGTGGTCCTCCTCCTCACCCCTACCTGGTCCTCCTCACCCCTACCTGGTCCTCCTCACCCCTACCTGGTCCTCCTCACCCCTACCTGGTCCTCCTCACCCCTACCTGGTCCTCCTCCTCAACCCCTACGTGGTCCTCCTCACCCCTACCTGGTCCTCCTCACCCCTACCTGGTCCTCCTCACCCCTACCTGGTCCTCCTCACCCCTACCTGGTCCTCCTCCTCACCCCTACCTGGTCCTCCTCCTCACCCCTACCTGGTCCTCTTCACCCCTACCTGGTCCTCCTCAACCCTACCTGGTCCTCCTCACCCCTACCTGGTCCTCCTCCTCACCCCTACCTGGTCCTCCTCCTCACCCCTACCTGGTCCTCCTCCTCACCCCTACCTGGTCCTCCTCACCCCTACCTGGTCCTCTTCACCCCTACCTGGTCCTCCTCCCCCTACCTGGTCCCCCTACCTGGTCCTCTTCACCCCTACCTGGTCCTCCTCACCCCTACCTGGTCCTCCTCACCCCTACCTGCTCTCCTCCTCCTCACCCCTACCTGGTCCTCCTCACCCCTACCTGGTCCTCCTCACCCCCTACGTGGTCCTCCTCCTCACCCCTACCTGGTCCTCCTCACCCCTCCCTGGTCCTCACCCCTACCTGGTCCTCCTCCTCACCCCTACGTGGTCCTCCTCCTCACCCCTACCTGGTCCTCCTCACCCCTCCCTGGTCCTCACCCCTACTTGGTCCTCCTCACCCCTACCTGGTCCTCCTCACCCCTACCTGGTCCTCTTCACCCCTACCTGGTCCTCCTCACCCCTACCTGGTCCCCCTACCTGGTCCTCTTCACCCCTACCTGGTCCTCCTCACCCCCTACCTGGTCCTCCTCACCCCTTACCATGCTCTCCTCCCCTCACCCCTACCTGGTCCTCCTCACCCCTACCTGGTCCTCCTCACCCCTACCTGGTCCTCCTCACCCCCTACCTGGTCCTCCTCACCCCTACCTGGTCCTCCTCTTCACCCCTACCTGGTCCTCCTCACCCCTACCTGGTCCTCCTCACCCCTACCTGGTCCTCACCCCTACCTGGTCCTCCTCACCCCCTACGTGGTCCTCCTCCTCACCCCTACCTGGTCCTCCTCACCCCTACCTGGTCCTCACCCCTACCTGGTCCTCCTCCTCCTCACCCCTTACCATGCTCTCGTCCTCCTCACCCCTACCTGGTCCCCCTCACCCCTACCTGGTCCTCCTCCTCACCCCTACCTGGTCCTCCTCACCCCTACCTGGTCCTCCTCACCCCTACCTGGTCCTCCTCCTCACCCCTACCTGGTCCTCCTCCTCACCCCTACCTGGTCCTCCTCCTCACCCCTACCTGGTCCTCCTCACCCCTACCTGGTCCTCCTCTTCACCCCTACCTGGTCCTCCTCCTCACCCCTACCTGGTCCTCCTCCTCACCCCTACCTGGTCCTCCTCTTCACCCCTACCTGGTCCTCCTCTTCACCCCTACCTGGTCCTCCTCCTCACCCCTACCTGGTCCTCCTCCTCACCCCTACCTGGTCCTCCTCACCCCTACCTGGTCCTCCTCTTCACCCCTACCTGGTCCTCCTCACCCCTACCTGGTCCTCCTCACCCCTACCTGGTCCTCCTCCTCCTCACCATGCTCTCCTCCTCCTCACCCCTACCAGGTCCCCCTCACCCCTACCTGGTCCTCCTCACCCCTACCTGGTCCTCCTCACCCCTACCTGGTCCTCCTCACCCCCTACCTGGTCCTCCTCACCCCTACCTGGTCCTCCTCTTCACCCCTACCTGGTCCTCCTCACCCCTACCTGGTCCTCCTCACCCCTACCTGGTCCTCCTCACCCCTACCTGGTCCTCCTCACCCCTACCTGGTCCTCCTCACCCCTACCATGCCCTCCTCCTCCTCCTCCTCCTCCTCATGTTTTGAGGCCTTGGAGAATGTCAGCACATATTATATCTTTGTCATAGATCAAACCAAACAGGTAGTAACAGTATTGATTTTTAGATAATCATTTAATCATCTGTTGACTTGGTTGGCCACAGAATGTCACATAATATTGACGTTCTTCAGGGACTCATAAACTGAACCAGAGAGGGTGTGTGTGGTCCAACCCAGGATGGAGCCAGTGTATGTAAACAGAGTTCAGGAAAAAGAGCGTGTCACAACGTCACCTCAGAAAGTGTATGACAGAGAGTCAGAGAGTCAGAGACAGAGAGTCAGAGTCAGAGAGTCAGAGAGTCAGAGTCAGAGAGTCAGAGACAGAGAGTCAGAGACAGAGAGTCAGAGAGTCAGAGAGTCAGAGTCAGAGAGTCAGAGTCAGAGAGTCAGAGTCAGAGTCAGAGAGTTAGAGAGTCAGAGTCAGAGAGTCAGAGTCAGAGAGTCAGAGTCAGAGAGTCAGAGAGTCAGAGGGAGTCAGAGAGTCAGAGAGTCAGAGAGTCAGAGAGTCAGAGTCAGAGAGTCAGAGAGTCAGAGAGTCAGAGTCAGAGAGTCAGAGAAGTCAGAGAGTCAGGGAGTCAGAGACTATCAGAGAGTCTGATGATAG
>NC_060184.1:3549361-3554361 GCF_021184085.1 Oncorhynchus gorbuscha
TTCAGCTAGACACTGAGAGCAGACAGACAGATCGTGTAGATTCAGCTAGACACTGAGAGCAGACAGACAGATCGTGTAGATTCAGCTAGACACTGAGAGCAGACAGACAGATCGTGTAGATTCAGCTAGACACTAAGAGCAGACAGACAGATAGTGTAGTTTCAGTTAGACACTGAGAGCAGACAGACAGATAGTGTAGATTCAGCTAGACACTGAGAGCAGACAGACAGATCGTGTAGATTCAGCTAGACACTGAGAGCAGACAGACAGATCGTGTAGATTAAGGACAGGGTCTGTATACAAGGAAGGAATGTATTCAACCCTTCAGCAAAGACTGACTGATAAGATGTGTCCGACACACACACGCATCCTTTCACCAGTAGTACAGTGTTATACACAGCAGGGGTTGGAACCAACATTATTTTATAATCTTTCCACACACACAGAACACCCAGTTTTTTTCTTACGTTCTGGTGTTCCGAACAGTGTGTGTGTTTTTTCATTCTGTTCTGGTGTTGAACAGAACCCCTGTGTTTTTTCATTCTGTTCTGGTGTTGAACAGTGTTTTTTTCATTCTGTTCTGGTGTTCAACCCTACAGGAATGCCATTAATGTTCATTTCAGCAAAGACCCCTGATTCTGTTAAGATGTTCCGAACAGAACCCATCCTTTCACCAGTTACCGTTCTGGGGTTGGAACCAACATTATTTTATAATCTTTCCGTTCCGAGCAGAACCCCTGTTTTTTTCATTCTGTTCTGGTGTTCCGAACAGAACCCCTGTTTTTTTCATTCTGTTCTGGTGTTCCGAACAGAACCCCTGTTTTTTTCATTCTGTTCTGGTGTTCCGAACAGAACCCCTGTTTTTTTCATTCTGTTCTGGTGTTCCGAACAGAACCCCTGTTTTTTTCATTCTGTTCTGGTGTTCCGAACAGAACCCCTGTTTTTTTCATTCTGTTCTGGTGTTCCGAGCAGAACCCCTGTTTTTTTCATTCCGTTCTGGTGTTCCGACCAGAAAATAAAGTTCTGAACCGGTTCGAACAAAGAAAACAAAATGTATGTACACACCATGTGAAGTTTTGGTCCCATCTTTTGAGTCTGAAAAAAAAATCCTCAACATTTTCCTCAAAAAGCTTATTTCACTCAACTTTTGTGCAAACATTTGTTTACATCCCTGAGCATTTCTCCTTTGCCAAGATAATCCATCCACCTGACAGGTGTGTCAAATCAAGAAGCTGATTAAACAGTATGATCATTACACAGGTGCACCTTGTGCTGGGGACATTGAAAAGCAACTTTAAAATATGCAGTTTTTGTCACACAACACAACGCCACAGATGTCTTTAGTTTTGAGGGAGTGTGCAATTTCCATGCCGACTGCAGGAATGTCCAACCAGAGCTGTTGCCAGATAATTTAATGTTAATTTCTCTACAATAAGTTGCCTCCAACGTCGTTTTAGAGAATTTGACAGGATTCATCCAATGACATTGAGGATAAGTGCACTGACGACGTCGTCCCCACAGTGACTGTACGTACAGTGGGGGAAAAAAAGTATTTAGTCAGTCACCAATTGTGCAAGTTCTCCCACTTAAAAAGATGAGAGGCCTGTAATTTTCATCATTGGGTACACTTCAACTATGACAGACAAAATGAGAAAAAATCCAGAAAATCACATAGTAGGATTTTTAATGAATTTATTTGCAAATTATGGTGGAAAATAAGTATTTGGTCACCTACAAACAAGCAAGATTTCTGGCTCTCACAGACCTGTAACTTCTTCTTTAAGAAGCTCCTCTGTCCTCCACTCGTTACCTGTATTAACGGCACCTGTTTGAACTTGTTATCAGTATAAAAGACATCTGTCCACAACCTCAAACAATCACACTCCAAACTCCACTATGGCCAAGACAAAAGAGCTGTCAAAGGACACCAGAAACTAAATTTGTAGACCTGCACCAGGCTGGGCAGACTGAATCTGCAATAGGTAAGCAGCTTTGTTTGAAGAAATCAACTGTGGGAGCAATTATTAGGAAATGGAAGACATACTATGAGCTAAATGCCTTTTATGATGTCTTCACTATTATTCTATAGTGTAGAATAGTACAAATAAATAAAAACCCTTGAATGAGTAGGTGTGTCCAAACTGTTGACTGGTCGTGTAAATATTACCTCAATAACCACGACTAACCTGGACCCCTGATTTCAGCTCTCATCCATCATCCTTAACTGAGTATAAGACATCAATGTTATCCGGTATCCCACTTCATCCCCATAAATATATGGATGAGCGACGGCCGAGCGGCATAGGCAAGGTGCAATAGATGATAGATATAATAGATAAAATACAGTACATGTGATATGAGTAATGTAATGTCGGGACTGAGGGGAAGCTCGGGACTGAGGGGAAGCTCGGGACTGAGGGGAAGCTCTGGACTGAGGGGAAGCTCGGGACTGAGGGGAAGCTCGGGACTGAGGGGAAGCTCGGGACTGAGGGGAAGCTCGGGACTGAGGGGCAGCTCGGGACTGAGGGGAAGCTCGGGACTGAGGGGCAGCTCGGGACTGAGGGGAAGCTCGGGACTGAGGGGAAGCCCGGCACTACGGGGAAGCTCGGCACTGAGAGGAAGCTCGGCACTGAGAGGAAGCTCGGGACTGAGGCGAAGCTCGGGACTGAGGGGAAGCTCGGGACTGAGAGGAAGCTCAGCACTGAGAGGAAGCTCAGGCAGGTAGTTGGCTCCGGCAGATCCTGGCTGGCTGGCGGATCTGGAAGGGTCTGGTTGACTGGCAGATCTGGAAGAGTCTGGCTGACTGGCAGATCTAGCTGCTCTGGCTGCTCCATGCAGACTGGCAGCTCTGGCTGCTCCATGCAGACTGACAGCTCTGGCTGCTCTATGCAGACTGGCAGCTCTATGCAGATGTGCAGCTCTGGCTGCTCCATGCAACCTGGCAGCTCTGGCTGCTCCATGCAGAATGGCAGCTCTGGCTGCTCCATGCAGACTGGCAGCTTAGGCTGCGCTGAACAGGCAGGAGACTCCGGCAAGCGCTGGAGAGAAGGAAGGCTCTGGCTGCCCTAAACAGGCGGGAGACTCCGGCAGCGCAGGAGAGGAGAAAGGCTCCGACAGCGCTGAACAGGCGGGAGACTCCGGCAGCTCTGGAGAGGTGAGGCGCACTGTAGGCCTGATGCGTGGTGCTGGCACTGGTGGAACTGGATAGAGAACACGCGCAGGAAGCCTGGTGCGGGGAGCTGCCACCGCAGGACTGGTGTGTGGAGGTGGCTCTGGATAGACCGGACCATGCAGGTGCACTGGAGCTCTTGAGCACCAAGCCTGCCCAACCTTACCTGGCTCGATGCCCACTCTAGCCCGGCCAATACGAAGAGCTGGTATGAACCGCAGCTGGCTCTGCACCCGCACTGGAAACACTGTGCGCTCCATAGCATAACACGGTGTCTGCCCGGTCTCTCTAGCCCCCCGGTAAGCTCAGGGAGTTTGCGCAGGTCTCCTACCTGGCATAGACATACTCCCTGTGAGCCCCCCCCCCCAATAAATTTCTGGGGCTGACTCCCAGGCTTCCATCCGCGTCGCCGTGCTGCCTCATACCAGCGCCTCTCCGCTTTGACCGCCTCCAGTTCTTCCTTGGGGCGGCGATATTCTCCAGGCTGAGCCCAAGGTCCTTCACCGTCCAGTTCGTCCTCCCATGTCCAGTCCCTCTCTCGCTGCACCTTGGTGCGGCTACACTCCCCTGGTTTAGCCCAGGGTCCTCTCCCGTCGAGGATTTCCTCCCATGTCCATAAATTCTTGTCGCGCTGCTCCTGCTGCCGCTGTTGCCTGTTACCACGCCACTTGGTCCGGGTGGGGTGGGTGATTCTGTAATGGCTCTCCTCTATCTCCTCCTCTGACGAAGAGGTAGAACAAGGATCGGACCAAAATGCAGCGTGATGATGATCCCAGCCAGGTGCCAAGTCATCCCAGCTAGGTGCCAAGTCATCCCAGCCAGGTGCCAAGTCATCCCAGCTAGGTGCCAAGTCATCCCAGCCAGGTGCCAAGTCCTCCCAGCCAGGTGCCAAGTCCTCCCAGCCAGGTGCCAAGTCATCCCAGCCAGGTGCCAAGTCATCCCAGCTAGGTGCCAAGTCATCCCAGCCAGGTGCCAAGTCATCCCAGCTATGTGCCAAGTCATCCCAGCCAGGTGCCAAGTCATCCCAGCCAGGTGCCAAGTCATCCCAGCCAGGTGCCAAGTCATCCCAGCCAGGTGCCAAGTCATCCCAGCCAGGTGCCAAGTCATCCCAGCCAGATGCCAAGTCATCCCAGCCAGGTGCCAAGTCATCCCAGCCAGGTGCCAAGTCATCCCAGCCAGGTGCCAAGTCATCCCAGCTAGGTGCCAAGTCATCCCAGCTAGGTGCCAAGTCATCCCAGCCAGATGCCAAGTCATCCCAGCCAGATGCCAAGTCATCCCAGCTAGGTGCCAAGTCATCCCAGCTAGGTGCCAAGTCATCCCAGCCAGATGCCAAGTCATCCCAGCCAGGTGCCAAGTCATCCCAGCTATGTGCCAAGTCATCCCAGCCAGATGCCAAGTCATCCCAGCCAGGTGCCAAGTCATCCCAGCTAGGTGCCAAGTCATCCCAGCTAGGTGCCAAGTCATCCCAGCCAGATGCCAAGTCATCCCAGCCAGATGCCAAGTCATCCCAGCTAGGTGCCAAGTCATCCCAGCCAGATGCCAAGTCATCCCAGCCAGGTGCCAAGTCATCCCAGCTAGGTGCCAAGTCATCCCAGCTAGGTGCCAAGTCATCCCAGCCAGATGCCAAGTCATCCCAGCCAGGTGCCAAGTCATCCCAGCTAGGTGCCAAGTCATCCCAGCCAGATGCCAAGTCATCCCAGCCAGATGCCAAGTCATCCCAGCTAGGTGCCAAGTCATCCCAGCCAGATGCCAAGTCATCCCAGCCAGGTGCCAAGTCATCCCAGCTAGGTGCCAAGTCATCCCAGCTAGGTGCCAAGTCATCCCAGCCAGA
>NC_060184.1:3559361-3589361 GCF_021184085.1 Oncorhynchus gorbuscha
GTTCCACACTAGGATGAGAACATGTTGTTCTCTATGGGCCCTGGTAGTACCAGAAGTGCACTACAAATAGGGAACAGGGTACCATTCGGTTCCACACTAGGATGAGAACATGTTGTTCTCTATGGGCCCTGGTAGTACCAGAAGTGCACTACAAATAGGGAACAGGGTACCATTCGGTTCCACACTAGGATGAGAACATGTTGTTCTCTATGGGCCCTGGTAGTACCAGAAGTGCACTACAAATAGGGAACAGGGTACCATTCGGTTCCACACTAGGATGAGAACATGTTGTTCTCTATGGGCCCTGGTAGTACCAGAAGTGCACTACAAATAGGGAACAGGGTACCATTCGGTTCCACACTAGGATGAGAACATGTTGTTCTCTATGGGCCCTGGTAGTACCAGAAGTGCACTACAAATAGGGAACAGGGTACCATTCGGTTCCACACTAGGATGAGAACATGTTGTTCTCTATGGGCCCTGGTAGTACCAGAAGTGCACTACAAATAGGGAACAGGGTACCATTCGGTTCCACACTAGGATGAGAACATGTTGTTCTCTATGGGCCCTGGTAGTACCAGAAGTGCACTACAAATAGGGAACAGGGTACCATTCGGTTCCACACTAGGATGAGAACATGTTGTTCTCTATGGGCCCTGGTAGTACCAGAAGTGCACTACAAATAGGGAACAGGGTACCATTCGGTTCCACACTAGGATGAGAACATGTTGTTCTCTATGGGCCCTGGTAGTACCAGAAGTGCACTACAAATAGGGAACAGGGTACCATTCGGTTCCACACTAGGATGAGAACATGTTGTTCTCTATGGGCCCTGGTAGTACCAGAAGTGCACTACAAATAGGGAACAGGGTACCATTCGGTTCCACACTAGGATGAGAACATGTTGTTCTCTATGGGCCCTGGTAGTACCAGAAGTGCACTACAAATAGGGAACAGGGTACCATTCGGTTCCACACTAGGATGAGAACATGTTGTTCTCTATGGGCCCTGGTAGTACCAGAAGTGCACTACAAATAGGGAACAGGGTACCATTCGGTTCCACACTAGGATGAGAACATGTTGTTCTCTATGGGCCCTGGTAGTACCAGAAGTGCACTACAAATAGGGAACAGGGTACCATTCGGTTCAGGGGTACCATTCGGTTCCACACTAGGATCCACACTAGGATGAGAACATGTTGTTCTCTATGGGCCCTGGTAGTACCAGAAGTGCACTACAAATAGGGAACAGGGTACCATTCGGTTCCACACTAGGATGAGAACATGTTGTTCTCTATGGGCCCTGGTAGTACCAGAAGTGCACTACAAATAGGGAACAGGGTACCATTCGGTTCCACACTAGGATGAGAACATGTTGTTCTCTATGGGCCCTGGTAGTACCAGAAGTGCACTACAAATAGGGAACAGGGTACCATTCGGTTCCACACTAGGATGAGAACATGTTGTTCTCTATGGGCCCTGGTAGTACCAGAAGTGCACTACAAATAGGGAACAGGGTACCATTCGGTTCCACACTAGGATGAGAACATGTTGTTCTCTATGGGCCCTGGTAGTACCAGAAGTGCACTACAAATAGGGAACAGGGTACCATTCGGTTCCACACTAGGATGAGAACATGTTGTTCTCTATGGGCCCTGGTAGTACCAGAAGTGCACTACAAATACAATATGGGGAACAGGGTACCATTCGGTTCCACACTAGGATGAGAACATGTTGTTCTCTATGGGCCCTGGTAGTACCAGAAGTGCACTACAAATAGGGAACAGGGTACCATTCGGTTCCACACTAGGATGAGAACATGTTGTTCTCTATGGGCCCTGGTAGTACCAGAAGTGCACTACAAATAGGGAACAGGGTACCATTCGGTTCCACACTAGGATGAGAACATGTTGTTCTCTATGGGCCCTGGTAGTACCAGAAGTGCACTACAAATAGGGAACAGGGTACCATTCGGTTCCACACTAGGATGAGAACATGTTGTTCTCTATGGGCCCTGGTAGTACCAGAAGTGCACTACAAATAGGGAACAGGGTACCATTCGGTTCCACACTAGGATGAGAACATGTTGTTCTCTATGGGCCCTGGTAGTACCAGAAGTGCACTACAAATAGGGAACAGGGTACCATTCGGTTCCACACTAGGATGAGAACATGTTGTTCTCTATGGGCCCTGGTAGTACCAGAAGTGCACTACAAATAGGGAACAGGGTACCATTCGGTTCCACACTAGGATGAGAACATGTTGTTCTCTATGGGCCCTGGTAGTACCAGAAGTGCACTACAAATAGGGAACAGGGTACCATTCGGTTCCACACTAGGATGAGAACATGTTGTTCTCTATGGGCCCTGGTAGTACCAGAAGTGCACTACAAATAGGGAACAGGGTACCATTCGGTTCCACACTAGGATGAGAACATGTTGTTCTCTATGGGCCCTGGTAGTACCAGAAGTGCACTACAAATAGGGAACAGGGTACCATTCGGTTCCACACTAGGATGAGAACATGTTGTTCTCTATGGGCCCTGGTAGTACCAGAAGTGCACTACAAATAGGGAACAGGGTACCATTCGGTTCCACACTAGGATGAGAACATGTTGTTCTCTATGGGCCCTGGTAGTACCAGAAGTGCACTACAAATAGGGAACAGGGTACCATTCGGTTCCACACTAGGATGAGAACATGTTGTTCTCTATGGGCCCTGGTAGTACCAGAAGTGCACTACAAATAGGGAACAGGGTACCATTCGGTTCCACACTAGGATGAGAACATGTTGTTCTCTATGGGCCCTGGTAGTACCAGAAGTGCACTACAAATAGGGAACAGGGTACCATTCGGTTCCACACTAGGATGAGAACATGTTGTTCTCTATGGGCCCTGGTAGTACCAGAAGTGCACTACAAATAGGGAACAGGGTACCATTCGGTTCCACACTAGGATGAGAACATGTTGTTCTCTATGGGCCCTGGTAGTACCAGAAGTGCACTACAAATAGGGAACAGGGTACCATTCGGTTCCACACTAGGATGAGAACATGTTGTTCTCTATGGGCCCTGGTAGTACCAGAAGTGCACTACAAATAGGGAACAGGGTACCATTCGGTTCCACACTAGGATGAGAACATGTTGTTCTCTATGGGCCCTGGTAGTACCAGAAGTGCACTACATGTTGTTCTCTATGGGCCCTGGAAGTACCAAATAGAAGTGCACTACAATGGGCCCTGGTAGTAGGAACAGGGAACAGGGTACCATTCGGTTCCACACTAGGATGAGAACATG
The DNA here is from genome assembly GCF_021184085.1 of Oncorhynchus gorbuscha. Classification (NCBI taxonomy): domain Eukaryota; kingdom Metazoa; phylum Chordata; class Actinopteri; order Salmoniformes; family Salmonidae; genus Oncorhynchus; species Oncorhynchus gorbuscha. The sequence goes on from NC_060184.1 coordinate 3,562,656, forward strand.
TTGTTCTCTATGGGCCCTGGTAGTACCAGAAGTGCACTACAAATAGGGAACAGGGTACCATTCGGTTCCACACTAGGATGAGAACATGTTGTTCTCTATGGGCCCTGGTAGTACCAGAAGTGCACTACAAATAGGGAACAGGGTACCATTCGGTTCCACACTAGGATGAGAACATGTTGTTCTCTATGGGCCCTGGTAGTACCAGAAGTGCACTACAAATAGGGAACAGGGTACCATTCGGTTCCACACTAGGATGAGAACATGTTGTTCTCTATGGGCCCTGGTAGTACCAGAAGTGCACTACAAATAGGGAACAGGGTACCATTCGGTTCCACACTAGGATGAGAACATGTTGTTCTCTATGGGCCCTGGTAGTACCAGAAGTGCACTACAAATAGGGAACAGGGTACCATTCGGTTCCACACTAGGATGAGAACATGTTGTTCTCTATGGGCCCTGGTAGTACCAGAAGTGCACTACAAATAGGGAACAGGGTACCATTCGGTTCCACACTAGGATGAGAACATGTTGTTCTCTATGGGCCCTGGTAGTACCAGAAGTGCACTACAAATAGGGAACAGGGTACCATTCGGTTCCACACTAGGATGAGAACATGTTGTTCTCTATGGGCCCTGGTAGTACCAGAAGTGCACTACAAATAGGGGAACAGGGTACCATTCGGTTCCACACTAGGATGAGAACATGTTGTTCTCTATGGGCCCTGGTAGTACCAGAAGTGCACTACAAATAGGGAACAGGGTACCATTCGGTTCCACACTAGGATGAGAACATGTTGTTCTCTATGGGCCCTGGTAGTACCAGAAGTGCACTACAAATAGGGAACAGGGTACCATTCGGTTCCACACTAGGATGAGAACATGTTGTTCTCTATGGGCCCTGGTAGTACCAGAAGTGCACTACAAATAGGGAACAGGGTACCATTCGGTTCCACACTAGGATGAGAACATGTTGTTCTCTATGGGCCCTGGTAGTACCAGAAGTGCACTACAAATAGGGAACAGGGTACCATTCGGTTCCACACTAGGATGAGAACATGTTGTTCTCTATGGGCCCTGGTAGTACCAGAAGTGCACTACAAATAGGGAACAGGGTACCATTCGGTTCCACACTAGGATGAGAACATGTTGTTCTCTATGGGCCCTGGTAGTACCAGAAGTGCACTACAAATAGGGAACAGGGTACCATTCGGTTCCACACTAGGATGAGAACATGTTGTTCTCTATGGGCCCTGGTAGTACCAGAAGTGCACTACAAATAGGGAACAGGGTACCATTCGGTTCCACACTAGGATGAGAACATGTTGTTCTCTATGGGCCCTGGTAGTACCAGAAGTGCACTACAAATAGGGAACAGGGTACCATTCGGTTCCACACTAGGATGAGAACATGTTGTTCATGTCCTTCCTTCATACACAAAGTCAGCCATAGAGGTGATATGCAACAAAGTGTCCCCAGAGAAATATAGCCTCTACCTTCTACCTTCTAACCTCTACCCTCTACCTTCTAAACTCTACATTTTAACCTCTACCTTCTAACCTCTACCCTATACCTTCCAACCTTTACATTTTAACCTCTACCCTCTACTTTCCAACCTCTACATTTTAACCTCTACCTTCTAATCTCTACCTTCCAACCTCTACCTTCTTACCTCTACCATCTACCTTCCAACCTCTACATTTTAACCTCTACCTTCTAACCTTCTAACCTCTACCTTCTAACCTCTACCTTCCAACCTCTACCTTCTAACCTCTAACTTCTAACCTCTAACTTCTAACCTCTACCTTCTAACCTCCACCTTCTACCCTCTACTTTCTAAACCTCTACCTTCTACCTTCTACCTTCTACCCTTTACCTTCTAACCTCTACCTTCCACCTTCCACCCTCTACCGTCTACCCTCTACTTTCTACCCTCTACCTCCGCCCTCTACCTTCTAACCTCTACGTTCTAACCTCTACCTTCAACCTTCCACCCTCTACCCTCTACCCTCTACCTTACAACATCTACCTTCTAACCGCTACCTTCTAACCTCTACCCTTTACCCTCTATCTTCTAACCTCTACCTTCTACCCTCTACCTTCCAACCTCTACCTTCTAACCTCTACCTTCTATCTTCTAACCTCTAACCTCTATCTTCTAACCTCTACCTTCTGCATTCTAAACTCTATCTTCTAACCTCTACCCTCAACTTTCTAACCTCCACCTTCTACCTTCTACCCTCTACTTTCTACCCTCTACCCTCTACCCTCTACCCTCTACCTTCTACCCTCTACTTTCTACCCTCTACCTTCTACCCTCTACCTTCTAACCTCTACCTTCTAACCTCTACCTTTAACCTTATACCCTCTACCTTCTACCCTCTACCTTCTAACCTCTACCTTCCACCCTCTATCTTTAACCTTCTACCCTCTACTTTCTACACTCTACCTTCTACCCTCTACTTTCTACCCTCTACCTTCTACCCTCTACCTTCTACCCTCTACCTTCTACCCTCTACTTTCTACCCTCTACCTTTAACCCTCTACCCTCTACCTTCTACCCTCTACCTTCTAACCTCTACCTTCCACCCTCTATCTTTAACCTTCTACCCTCTACTTTCTACACTCTACCTTCTACCCTCTACTTTCTACCCTCTACCTTCTACCCTCTACCTTCTACCCTCTACCTTCTACCCTCTACTTTCTACCCTCTACCTTTAACCCTCTACCCTCTACCTTGAACCCTCTACCTTCTACCCTCTACTTTCTACCTCTACCTTCCACCCTCTACATTCTACCCTCTACCTTTCAACCTCTACCTTCTAACCTCTACCTTCTAAACTCTACCCTCTACCCTCTACTTTCTAACCTCTACTTTCTACCCTCTACCTTCCAACCTCTATCTTCTAACCTCTATCTTCTACCCTCTACCATCTACTTTCTAACCTCTACCTTCTAAACTCTACATTCTACCCTCTACCCTCTACCATCTACTTTCTAACCTCTACCTTCAACCCTCTACCTTCTAACCTCTAACTTCTACCCTCTACCATCTACTTTCTAACCCTCTACCTTCAACCCTCTACCTTCTAACCTCTAACTTCTACCCTCTACTATCTACTTTCTAACCTCTACCTTCTAACCTCTACCTTCTACCCTCTACCTTTTAATCTCTACCTTCTAACCTCTACCTTCAACCTTACACCCTCTACCTTCTAACCTCTACCTTCTACCCTCTACTTTCTAACCTCTACCTTCTACCCTCTACCTTCTACCCTCTACCATCTAACCTCTACATTTTAACCTCTACCCTCTACCTTCTACCTTCTAACCTCTACTTTCAACCTTACACCCTCTACCTTCTACCCTTTAACCTCTACCTCTTCCACCCTCTACCTTGTAACCTCTACCTTCTAACCTCAACCTTCAACATTCCACCCTCTACCTTCTACCTTCTACCTTCCACCCTCAACCTTCCACCCTAAACATTCCACCCTCTACCTTCTACCTTCTACCTTCCACCCTCAACCTTCCACCCTAAACATTCCACCTTCCACCCACTACCTTCTACCCTCTACATTCTACTCTCTACCTTCTAACCTCCCCTCTCCTCTACCCTCTCCCTCTCTCTCTCTGTGTGTGTGTGTGTGTGTGTGTGTGTGTGTGTGTGTGTGTGTGTGTGTGTGTGTGTGTGTGTGTGTGTGTGTGTGTGTGTGTGTGTGTGTGTGTGTGTGTGTGTGTGTGTGTGTGTGTGTGTGTGTGTGTGTGTTTAAGGGTGTCGTCGATGACTCAAGCACAAAGACAGCATTACCGGTCTTTTTGTGAGACTGTCACTCACTGTTTAGTGGCACCTTTAGTCTGACTCGCCATCAACACACACACACACACACACACACACACACACACACACACACACACACACACACACACACACACACACACACACACACACACACACACACACACACACACACACACACACACACACACACACACACACACACACACACACACACACGGATGAATAAACCAACGTCATCTGGACTATACACCATCGCGTGTGTGTGTTATGCAACCTTAAAGTGGCATTGTGTTGGTGCCAATGCCCCTTGCACACATTATATTGGTGCCAAGGCCTCTTAGACACATTAAATTGGTCCCAAGGCCCCTTACACACATGGGCTCCTTCCTTTAACAAGGCATAGAGGGGAAGACGGGCCACTCCACTCTCAATGGGATACACACACACACTATGAGGCTTCCTCCCATCCAGTGCCATCCATAGGGAAAGGGTCCAGGAGAGAACCTCCAGTAGGCTTCCATACCCTGCTCATCTCTCTCTACCTCACTGTCTCTGTCTCTGTCTCTCTAACGCACTGTCTCTGTCTCTCTAACGCACTGTCTCTGTCTCTGTCTCTCTCTCTACATCACTATCTCTGTCTCTCTCTCTCTCTCTCTCTCTCTCTCTCTCTCTCTCTCTCTCCCATACCCTTCTCCCTTGTCTCTCTCTTGCTCTTTTCTCTCTCTTTCCCATACCCTTCTCTCTCTCTCTTCTCTCTCTTTCCCATACCCTTCTCTCTCTCTCTTCTCTCTCTTTCCCATACCCTTCTGTCTCTCTCTTCTCTCTCTTTCCCATACCCTTCTCTCTCTCTCTTCTCTCTCTTTCCCATACCCTTCTCTCTCTCTCTTCTCTCTCTTTCCCATACCCTTCTCTCTCTCTCTTCTCTCTCTTTCCCATACCCTTCTGTCTCTCTCTTCTCTCTCTTTCCCATACCCTTCTCTCTCTCTCTTCTCTCTCTTTCCCATACCCTTCTGTCTCTCTCTTCTCTCTCTTTCCCATACCCTTCTGTCTCTCTCTTCTCTCTCTTTCCCATACCCTTCTGTCTCTCTCTTCTCTCTCTTTCCCATACCCTTCTGTCTCTCTCTTCTCTCTCTTTCCCATACCCTTCTGTCTCTCTCTTCTCTCTCTTTCCCATACCCTTCTGTCTCTCTCTTCTCTCTCTTTCCCATACCCTTCTGTCTCTCTCTTCTCTCTCTTTCCCATACCCTTCTGTCTCTCTCTTCTCTCTCTTTCCCATACCCTTCTGTCTCTCTCTTCTCTCTCTTTCCCATACCCTTCTGTCTCTCTCTTCTCTCTCTTTCCCATACCCTTCTCTCTCTCTCTTCTCTCTCTTTCCCATACCCTTCTGTCTCTCTCTTCTCTCTTTCCCATACCCTTCTGTCTCTCTCTTCTCTCTCTTTCCCATACCCTTCTGTCTCTCTCTTCTCTCTCTTTCCCATACCCTTCTGTCTCTCTCTTCTCTCTCTTTCCCATACCCTTCTGTCTCTCTCTTCTCTCTCTTTCCCATACCCTTCTGTCTCTCTCTTCTCTCTCTTTCCCATACCTTCTTCTCTCTCTCTCTTCTCTCTCTTTCCCATACCCTTCTGTCTCTCTCTTCTCTCTCTTTCCCATACCCTTCTGTCTCTCTCTTCTCTCTCTTTCCCATACCCTTCTGTCTCTCTCTTCTCTCTCTTTCCCATACCCTTCTGTCTCTCTCTTCTCTCTCTTTCCCATACCATTCTGTCTCTCTCTTCTCTCTCTTTCCCATACCATTCTGTCTCTCTCTTCTCTCTCTTTCCCATACCCTTCTCTCTCTCTCTTCTCTCTCTTTCCCATACCCTTCTGTCTCTCTCTTCTCTCTCTTTCCCATACCATTCTGTCTCTCTCTTCTCTCTCTTTCCCATACCCTTCTGTCTCTCTCTTCTCTCTCTTTCCCATACCATTCTGTCTCTCTCTTCTCTCTCTTTCCCATACCCTTCTCTCTCTCTCTTCTCTCTCTTTCCCATACCCTTCTGTCTCTCTCTTCTCTCTCTTTCCCATACCCTTCTGTCTCTCTCTTCTCTCTCTTTCCCATACCCTTCTCTCTCTCTCTTCTCTCTCTTTCCCATACCCTTCTCTCTCTCTCTTCTCTCTCTTTCCCATACCCTTCTCTCTCTCTCTTCTCTCTCTTTCCCATACCCTTCTCTCTCTCTCTTCTCTCTCTTTCCCATACCCTTCTCTCTCTCTCTTCTCTCTCTTTCCCATACCCTTCTCTCTCTCTCTTCTCTCTCTTTCCCATACCATTCTGTCTCTCTCTTCTCTCTCTTTCCCATACCCTTCTCTCTCTCTCTTCTCTCTCTTTCCCATACCCTTCTGTCTCTCTCTTCTCTCTCTTTCCCATACCCTTCTGTCTCTCTCTTCTCTCTCTTTCCCATACCCTTCTCTCTCTCTCTTCTCTCTCTTTCCCATACCCTTCTCTCTCTCTCTTCTCTCTCTTTCCCATACCCTTCTCTCTCTCTCTTCTCTCTCTTTCCCATACCCTTCTGTCTCTCTCTTCTCTCTCTTTCCCATACCCTTCTCTCTCTCTCTTCTCTCTCTTTCCCATACCCTTCTCTCTCTCTCTTCTCTCTCTTTCCCATACCCTTCTCTCTCTCTCTTCTCTCTCTTTCCCATACCATTCTGTCTCTTCTTCTTCTCTCTCTTTCCCATACCCTTCTGTCTCTCTCTTCTCTCTCTTTCCCATACCATTCTGTCTCTTCTTCTTCTCTCTCTTTCCCATACCCTTCTCTCTCTCTCTTCTCTCTCTTTCCCATACCCTTCTCTCTCTCTCTTCTCTCTCTTTCCCATACCCTTCTCTCTCTCTCTTCTCTCTCTTTCCCATACCCTTCTCTCTCTCTCTTCTCTCTCTTTCCCATACCCTTCTCTCTCTCTCTTCTCTCTCTTTCCCATACCCTTCTCTCTCTCTCTTCTCTCTCTTTCCCATACCCTTCTCTCTCTCTCTTCTCTCTCTTTCCCATACCCTTCTGTCTCTCTCTTCTCTCTCTTTCCCATACCCTTCTGTCTCTCTCTTCTCTCTCTTTCCCATACCCTTCTCTCTCTCTCTTCTCTCTCTTTCCCATACCCTTCTCTCTCTCTCTTCTCTCTCTTTCCCATACCCTTCTCTCTCTCTCTTCTCTCTCTTTCCCATACCCTTCTCTCTCTCTCTTCTCTCTCTTTCCCATACCCTTCTCTCTCTCTCTTCTCTCTCTTTCCCATACCCTTCTGTCTCTCTCTTCTCTCTCTTTCCCATACCCTTCTCTCTCTCTCTTCTCTCTCTTTCCCATACCCTTCTCTCTCTCTCTTCTCTCTCTTTCCCATACCCTTCTGTCTCTCTCTTCTCTCTCTTTCCCATACCCTTCTGTCTCTCTCTTCTCTCTCTTTCCCATACCCTTCTGTCTCTCTCTTCTCTCTCTTTCCCATACCCTTCTCTCTCTCTCTTCTCTCTCTTTCCCATACCCTTCTGTCTCTCTCTTCTCTCTCTTTCCCATACCCTTCTGTCTCTCTCTTCTCTCTCTTTCCCATACCCTTCTGTCTCTCTCTTCTCTCTCTTTCCCATACCCTTCTCTCTCTCTCTTCTCTCTCTTTCCCATACCCTTCTGTCTCTCTCTTCTCTCTCTTTCCCATACCCTTCTGTCTCTCTCTTCTCTCTCTTTCCCATACCCTTCTGTCTCTTCTTCTTCTCTCTTGGTCTGGACTACACCTACTATTGACTGAGAAACAGAAGCAGTGCATATCAGGCTGATGGGTAAGATTGGCCATAATGTGTATTACTTTATCACTACTTTATCACTACTTTACCATCACTTTACCATCACTACTTTACCATCACTACTTTACCATCACTACTTTACCATCACTTTACCATCACGTTAGCATCACTTTACCATCACTACTTTACCATCACTACTTTACCATCACTACTTTACCATCACTACTTTACCATCACTACTTTACCATCACTTTACCATCACGTTAGCATCACTTTACCATCACTACTTTACCATCACTACTTTACCATCACTTTACCATCACTTTACCATCACGTTAGCATCACTTTACCATCACTACTTTACCATCACTTAACTATGCTAGCAGGTATACTTATCAGCTTTACTATAACTTTACCATCACTTCACCATCACTTTACAATCACTTTACCATCACTTCACCATCACTACTTTACCATCACTACTTTACCATCACTACTTTACCATCACTTTAACCATCACTTTACCATCACATCACCATCACTTTAACCATCACTTTACAATCACTTCACCATCACTTTAACCATCACTTTACCATCACATCACCATCAATTTAACCATCACTTTACAATCACATCACCATCACTTTAACCATCACTTTCACCATCACATCACCATCACTTTAACCATCACTTTACCATCACATCACCATCACTTTAACCATCAATTTACAATCACTTCACCATCACTTCACCATCAATTTACAATCACTTCACCATCACTTCACTATCACTTCACCATCACTTCACCATCACTTCACCATCACTTCACCATCACTTTACCATGCTAGCAGGTAAACGTATCAACTTTACTTAACCAACTTAACATTCAGTTTACCATCATCATCACCGGCGATCACTCTAGTCCAGTATGATTGTCCTCCATGTGGTCTTCAGATGGCTGTAGAGGCCGATCCCGGTTGGCTTCAGATGGCTGTAGAGGCCGATCCCGGTTGGCTTCAGATGGCTGTAGAGGCCGATCCAGGTGGGTCTTCAGATGGCTGTAGAGGCCAATCCTGATTGGCTTCAGATGGCTGTAGAGGCCGATCCTGGTTGGCTTCAGATGGCTGTAGAGGCCGATCCTGGTTGGTCTTCAGATGGCTGTAGAGGCCGATCCTGGTTGGCTTCAGATGGCTGTAGAGGCCGATCCTGGTTGGTCTTCAGATGGCTGTAGAGGCCGATCCTGGTTGGCTTCAGATGGCTGTAGAGGCCGATCCCGGTTGGCTTCAGATGGCTGTAGAGGCCGATCCCGGTTGGCTTCAGATGGCTGTAGAGGCTGATCCAGGTGGGTCTTCAGATGGCTGTAGAGGCCAATCCTGATTGGCTTCAGATGGCTGTAGAGGCCGATCCTGGTTGGCTTCAGATGGCTGTAGAGGCCAATCCTGGTTGGCTTCAGATGGCTGTAGAGGCCGATCCTGGTTGGTCTTCAGATGGCTGTAGAGGCCGATCCTGGTTGGCTTCAGATGGCTGTAGAGGCCGATCCCGGTTGGCTTCAGATGGCTGTAGAGGCCGATCCCGGTTGGCTTCAGAAGACTGTAGAGGCCGATCCCGGTTGGCTTCAGATGGCTGTAGAGGCCGATCCTGGTTTGCTTCAGATGGCTGTAGAGGCCGATCCCGGTTGGCTTCAGATGGCTGTAGAGGCCGATCCAGGTTGGCTTCAGATGGCTGTAGAGGCCGATCCCGGTTGGCTTCAGATGGCTGTAGAGGCCGATCCTGGTTGGCTTCAGATGGCTGTAGAGGCTGATCCCGGTTGGCTTCAGATGGCTGTAGAGGCCGATCCAGGTTGGCTTCAGATGGCTGTAGAGGCCGATCCCTTTTGGCTTCAGATGGCTGTAGAGGCCGATCCTGGTTGGCTTCAGATGGCTGTAGAGGCCGATCCTGGTTGGCTTCAGATGGCTGTAGAGGCCGATCCTGGTTGGCTTCAGATGGCTGTAGAGGCCGATCCTGGTTGGCTTCAGGTGGCTGTAGAGGCCGATCCCGGTTGGCTTCAGATGGCTGTAGAGGCCGATCCTGGTTGGCTTCAGATGGCTGTAGAGGCCGATCCCGGTTGGCTTCAGATGGCTGTAGAGGCCGATCCTGGTTGGCTTCAGATGGCTGTAGAGGCCGATCCCTTTTGGCTTCAGATGGCTGTAGAGACCGATCCTGGTTGGCTTCAGATGGCTGTAGAGGCCGATCCTGGTTGGCTTCAGATGGCTGTAGAGGCCGATCCCTTTTGGCTTCAGATGGCTGTAGAGGCCGATCCTGGTTGGCTTCAGATGGCTGTAGAGGCCGATCCTGGTTGGCTTCAGATGGCTGTAGAGGCCGATCCTGGTTGGCTTCAGATGGCTGTAGAGGCCGATCCCGGTTGGCTTCAGATGGCTGTAGAGGCCGATCCTGGTTGGCTTCAGATGGCTGTAGAGGCCGATCCCGGTTGGCTTCAGGTGGCTGTAGAGGCCGATCCCGGTTGGCTTCAGATGGCTGTAGAGGCCGATCCCGGTTGGCTTCAGATGGCTGTAGAGGTCGATCCTGGTTGGCTTCAGATGGCTGTAGAGGCCGATCCAGGTTGGCTTCAGATGGCTGTAGAGGCCGATCCCGGTTGGCTTCAGATGGCTGTAGAGGCCGATCCCGGTTGGCTTCAGATGGCTGTAGAGGCCAATCCTGGTTGGCTTCAGATGGCTGTAGAGGCCGATCCCGGTTGGCTTCAGATGGCTGTAGAGGCCGATCCTAGTTGGCTTCAGATGGCTGTAGAGGCCGATCCCTTTTGGCTTCAGATGGCTGTAGAGGCCGATCCCGGTTGGCTTCAGATGGCTGTAGAGGCCGATCCTGGTTGGCTTCAGATGGCTGTAGAGGCCGATCCCTTTTGGCTTCAGATGGCTGTAGAGACCGATCCTGGTTAGCTTCAGATGGCTGTAGAGGCCGATCCTGGTTGGCTTCAGATGGCTGTAGAGGCCGATCCTGGTTGGCTTCAGATGGCTGTAGAGGCCGATCCCGGTTTGCTTCAGATGGCTGTAGAGGCCGATCCTGGTTGGCTTCAGATGGCTGTAGAGGCCGATCCCTGTTGGCTTCAGATGGCTGTAGAGTCCGATCCTGGTTGGCTTCAGATGGCTGTAGAGGCCGATCCAGGTTGGCTTCAGATGGCTGTAGAGGCCGATCCCGGTAGGCTTCAGATGGCTGTAGAGGCCGATCCAGGTTGGCTTCAGATGGCTGTAGAGGCCGATCCAGGTGACAGATATTTTGGTACCGTTCAGGCAGGGCTGAGTGCTGGTTGGGCTTTCTCTCTATGTGTCGCTGCCCCGATGAACATACATTTGGTGTAGTGAAGCCCCAACGTGGATGTTTCTGTCTGTTTAGTGCAGTGTCCTCCCAGCAGTGTCTGTTTAGTGCAGTTTCATCCCAGTTGTGTCTGTTTAGTGCAGTGTCCTCACAGCTGTGTCTGTTTAGTGCAGTGTCCTCACAGCTGTGTCTGTTTAGTGCAGTGTCCTCACAGTTGTGTCTGTTTAGTGCAGTGTCCTCCCAGTTGTGTCTGTTTAGTGCAGTGTCCTCACAGTTGTGTCTGTTTAGTGCAGTGTCCTCCCAGTTGTGTCTGTTTAGTGCAATGTCCTCCCAGTTGTGTCTGTTTAGTGCAGTGTCCTCACAGTTGTGTCTGTTTAGTGCAGTGTCCTCCCAGTTGTGTCTGTTTAGTGCAGTGTCCTCACAGTTGTGTCTGTTTAGTGCAGTGTCCTCCCAGTTGTGTCTGTTTAGTGCAGTGTCCTCACAGCTGTGTCTGTTTAGTGCAGTGTCCTCACAGTTGTGTCTGTTTAGTGCAGTGTCCTCCCAGTTGTGTATGTTTAGTGCAGTGTCCTCACAGCTGTGTCTGTTTAGTGCAGTGTCCTCCCAGTTGTGTCTGTTTAGTGCAGTGTCCTCACAGATGTGTCTGTTTAGTGCAGTGTCCTCCCAGTTGTGTCTGTTTAGTGCAGTGTCCTCACAGCTGTGTCTGTTTAGTGCAGTGTCCTCCCAGTTGTGTCTGTTTAGTGCAGTGTCCTCACAGTTGTTGGAGGTGATGTGGAATTTCAGATTTTCAGAGTCAGATGAAGTCCTTTATCTACTGACCCAGAGTCAGATGAGGCTCTTTATCTACTGACCCAGAGTCAGATGAAGTCCTTTATCTACTGACCCAGAGTCAGATGAGGTCCTTTATCTACTGACCCAGAGTCAGATGATCTCCTTAGGGATACAGACTGACAGAGAGAGAGAGACGGTAATGAGGTCCTTTATCTACTGACCCAGAGTCAGATGAGGCTCTTTATCTACTGACCCAGAGTCAGATGAGGCCCTTTATCTACTGACCCAGAGTCAGATGAACTCCTGGATACCAGTTTGTTTTTTATGTCTCTGCGTCTAGTATAAAGTAAGTTAGAGGTAGTTTCGCGAGCCAATGCTAACTAGCGTTAGCGTAACGACTGGAAGTCTATGATACCTGCTAGCATGCTAGTAGATACCCATAGACTTCCAATCATTGTTCTAACGCTATTATTTATTAACTCAATCAGGGGTTTCATCTTAATCTTGAAAGTTGTAATTTATAAATGTGCATCAGCAGTTTCTCTTGTCATGTCATTGCAGATCTTTCTTTTTTAGTGTATGTATTTATTTAACCAGGTAGGTTAGTTGAGAACACCTTTATTTAACCAGGTAGGTTAGTTGAGAACACCTTTATTTAACCAGGTAGGTTAGTTGAGAACACCTTTATTTAACCAGGTAGGTTAGTTGAGAACACCTTTATTTAACCAGGTAGGCTAGTTGAGAACACCTTTATTTAACCAGGTAGGTTAGTTGAGAACACCTTTATTTAACCAGGTAGGTTAGTTGAGAACACCTTTATTTAACCAGGTAGGTTAGTTGAGAACACCTTTATTTAACCAGGTAGGTTAGTTGAGAACACCTTTATTTAACCAGGTAGGTTAGTCGAGAACACCTTTATTTAACCAGGTAGGTTAGTTGAGAACACCTTTATTTAACCAGGCAGGCTAGTTGAGAACACCTTTATTTAACCAGGTAGGTTAGTTGAGAACACCTTTATTTAACCAGGTAGGTTAGTTGAGAACATATTTATTTAACCAGGTAGGCCAGTTGAGAACAGCTTTATTTAACCAGGTAGGTTAGTTGAGAACACCTTTATTTAACCAGGTAGGTTAGTTGAGAACACCTTTATTTAACCAGGTAGGTTAGTTGAGAACACCTTTATTTAACCAGGTAGGTTAGTTGAGAACACCTTTATTTAACCAGGTAGGCCAGTTGAGAACACCTTTATTTAACCAGGTAGGCCAGTTGAGAACACCTTTATTTAACCAGGTAGGTTAGTTGAGAACACCTTTATTTAACCAGGTAGGCCAGTTGAGAACACCTTTATTTAACCAGGTAGGCTAGTTGAGAACACCTTTAGTTAACCAGGTAGGCCAGTTGAGAACACCTTTATTTAACCAGGTAGGCTAGTTGAGAACACCTTTAGTTAACCAGGTAGGCTAGTTGAGAACACCTTTATTTAACCAGGTAGGTTAGTTGAGAACACCTTTATTTATTTTTATTTAACCAGGTAGGCTAGTTGAGAACACCTTTATTTAACCAGGTAGGCTAGTTGAGAACACCTTTATTTAACCAGGTAGGCCAGTTGAGAACACCTTTATTTAACCAGGTAGGTTAGTTGAGAACACCTTTATTTAACCAGGTAGGTTAGTTGAGAACACCTTTATTTAACCAGGTAGGCTAGTTGAGAACACCTTTATTTAACCAGGTAGGCCAGTTGAGAACACCTTTATTTAACCAGGTAGGCTAGTTGAGAACACCTTTATTTAACCAGGTCGGTTAGTTGAGAACACCTTTATTTATTTTTATTTAACCAGGTAGGCTAGTTGAGAACACCTTTATTTAACCAGGTAGGCTAGTTGAGAACACCTTTATTTAACCAGGTAGGTTAGTTGAGAACACCTTTATTTATTTTTATTTAACCAGGTAGGCTAGTTGAGAACACATTTATTTAACCAGGTAGGCTAGTTGAGAACACCTTTATTTAACCAGGTAGGCCAGTTGAAAACACCTTTATTTAACCAGGTAGGCTAGTTGAGAACACCTTTATTTAACCAGGTAGGTTAGTTGAGAACACCTTTATTTAACCAGGTAGGCCAGTTGAGAACACCTTTATTTAACCAGGTAGGCCAGTTGAGAACACCTTTATTTAACCAGGTAGGCTAGTTGAGAACACCTTTATTTAACCAGGTAGGTTAGTTGAGAACACCTTTATTTAACCAGGTAGGCCAGTTGAGAACACCTTTATTTAACCAGGTAGGCCAGTTGAGAACACCTTTATTTAACCAGGTAGGTTAGTTGAGAACACCTTTATTTAACCAGGTAGGTTAGTTGAGAACACCTTTATTTATTTTTATTTAACCAGGTAGGCTAGTTGAGAACACATTTATTTAACCAGGTAGGCTAGTTGAGAACACCTTTATTTAACCAGGTAGGTTAGTTGAGAACACCTTTATTTAACCAGGTAGGTTAGTTGAGAACACCTTTATTTAACCAGGTAGGTTAGTTGAGAACACCTTTATTTAACCAGGTAGGCTAGTTGAGAACACCTTTATTTAACCAGGTAGGTTAGTTGAGAACACCTTTATTTAACCAGGTAGGTTAGTTGAGAACACCTTTATTTAACCAGGTAGGTTAGTTGAGAACATATTTATTTAACCAGGTAGGCCAGTTGAGAACAGCTTTATTTAACCAGGTAGGTTAGTTGAGAACACCTTTATTTAACCAGGTAGGTTAGTTGAGAACACCTTTATTTAACCAGGTAGGTTAGTTGAGAACACCTTTATTTAACCAGGTAGGTTAGTTGAGAACACCTTTATTTAACCAGGTAGGCCAGTTGAGAACACCTTTATTTAACCAGGTAGGCCAGTTGAGAACACCTTTATTTAACCAGGTAGGTTAGTTGAGAACACCTTTATTTAACCAGGTAGGCCAGTTGAGAACACCTTTATTTAACCAGGTAGGCTAGTTGAGAACACCTTTAGTTAACCAGGTAGGCCAGTTGAGAACACCTTTATTTAACCAGGTAGGCTAGTTGAGAACACCTTTAGTTAACCAGGTAGGCCAGTTGAGAACACCTTTATTTAACCAGGTAGGTTAGTTGAGAACACCTTTATTTAACCAGGTAGGCCAGTTGAGAACACCTTTATTTAACCAGGTAGGCTAGTTGAGAACACCTTTATTTAACCAGGTAGGCCAGTTGAGAACACCTTTATTTAACCAGGTAGGTTAGTTGAGAACACCTTTATTTAACCAGGTAGGTTAGTTGAGAACACCTTTATTTAACCAGGTAGGCTAGTTGAGAACACCTTTATTTAACCAGGTAGGCCAGTTGAGAACACCTTTATTTAACCAGGTAGGCTAGTTGAGAACACCTTTATTTAACCAGGTAGGTTAGTTGAGAACACCTTTATTTATTTTTATTTAACCAGGTAGGCTAGTTGAGAACACCTTTATTTAACCAGGTAGGCTAGTTGAGAACACCTTTATTTAACCAGGTAGGTTAGTTGAGAACACCTTTATTTATTTTTATTTAACCAGGTAGGCTAGTTGAGAACACATTTATTTAACCAGGTAGGCTAGTTGAGAACACCTTTATTTAACCAGGTAGGCCAGTTGAAAACACCTTTATTTAACCAGGTAGGCTAGTTGAGAACACCTTTATTTAACCAGGTAGGTTAGTTGAGAACACCTTTATTTAACCAGGTAGGCCAGTTGAGAACACCTTTATTTAACCAGGTAGGTTAGTTGAGAACACCTTTATTTAACCAGGTATGCCAGTTGAGAACACCTTTATTTAACCAGGTAGGCCAGTTGAGAACACCTTTATTTAACCAGGTAGGCCAGTTGAGAACACCTTTATTTAACCAGGTAGGCCAGTTGAGAACACCTTTATTTAACCAGGTAGGCCAGTTGAGAACACCTTTATTTAACCAGGTAGGCTAGTTGAGAACACCTTTATTTAACCAGGTAGGCCAGTTGAGAACACCTTTATTTAACCAGGTAGGCTAGTTGAGAACACCTTTATTTAACCAGGTAGGTTAGTTGAGAACACCTTTATTTAACCAGGTAGGCCAGTTGAGAACACCTTTATTTAACCAGGTAGGCCAGTTGAGAACACCTTTATTTAACCAGGTAGGTTAGTTGAGAACACCTTTATTTAACCAGGTAGGTTAGTTGAGAACACCTTTATTTAACCAGGTAGACCAGTTGAGAACACCTTTATTTAACCAGGTAGGTTAGTTGAGAACAAGTTCTCATTTACAACTGTGACCTGGCCAAGATAAAGCAAAGCAGTTCGACACATACAACACCACAGAGTTGCACATGTAATAAACAAACATACAGTCAATTGCACAGTAGAAAAGGTCTATATACAGTGTGTGCAAATGAGGTAAGACAAGGGAGGTAAGGCAGTAAAATAGGCCATGGTGGCGAAGTAATTACAATATAGCAATTAAACACTGGAATGGTAGATTTGCAGTGGAAGAATGTACAAAGTAGAATAGATACGCAGAAGATGAATGTGCAAGTAGAGATACTGGGGTGCAAAGGAGCAAAATCAATAAATACAGTATGGGGATGAGGTAGTTGGATGGGCTGTTTACAGATGGGCTATTTACAGATGGGCTATGTACAGGTGCAGTGATCTGTGAGCTGCTCTGACAGCAGTTGCTTGAAGTTAGCGAGGGAGATGTGAGTCTCCAGCTTCAGTGATTTTTGCAGTTCTTTCCAGTCATTGGCAGCAGAGCACTGAAAGGAAAGGCAGCCAAAGGAGGAATGGGCTTTGGGGGTGACCAGTGAGATATACCTGCTGGAGCGCGTGCTGTGGGTGGGTGCTGCTATGGTGACCAGTGAGATATACCTGCTGGAGCGCGTGCTGTGGGTGGGTGCTGCTATGGTGACCAGTGAGATATACCTGCTGGAGCGCGTGCTGTGGGTGGGTGCTGCTATGGTGACCAGTGAGATATACCTGCTGGAGCGCGTGCTGTGGGTGGGTGCTGCTATGGTGACCAGTGAGATATACCTGCTGGAGCGCGTGCTGTGGGTGGGTGCTGCTATGGTGACCAGTGAGATATACCTGCTGGAGCGCGTGCTGTGGGTGGGTGCTGCTATGGTGACCAGTGAGATATACCTGCTGGAGCGCGTGCTGTGGGTGGGTGCTGCTATGGTG
The DNA here is from genome assembly GCF_021184085.1 of Oncorhynchus gorbuscha. Classification (NCBI taxonomy): domain Eukaryota; kingdom Metazoa; phylum Chordata; class Actinopteri; order Salmoniformes; family Salmonidae; genus Oncorhynchus; species Oncorhynchus gorbuscha. Next base: position 3,579,470 of record NC_060184.1, read on the forward strand.
ACCAGTGAGATATACCTGCTGGAGCGCGTGCTGTGGGTGGGTGCTGCTATGGTGACCAGTGAGATATACCTGCTGGAGCGCGTGCTGTGGGTGGGTGCTGCTATGGTGACCAGTGAGATATACCTGCTGGAGCGCGTGCTGTGGGTGGGTGCTGCTATGGTGACCAGTGAGATATACCTGCTGGAGCGCGTGCTGTGGGTGGGTGCTGCTATGGTGACCAGTGAGATATACCTGCTGGAGCGCGTGCTGTGGGTGGGTGCTGCTATGGTGACCAGTGAGATATACCTGCTGGAGCGCGTGCTGTGGGTGGGTGCTGCTATGGTGACCAGTGAGATATACCTGCTGGAGCGCGTGCTGTGGGTGGGTGCTGCTATGGTGACCAGTGAGATATACCTGCTGGAGCGCGTGCTGTGGGTGGGTGCTGCTATGGTGACCAGTGAGATATACCTGCTGGAGCGTGTGCTGTGGGTGGGTACTGCTATGGTGACCAGTGAGATATACCTGCTGGAGCGCGTGCTGTGGGTGGGTGCTGCTATGGTGACCAGTGAGATATACCTGCTGGAGCGCGTGCTGTGGGTGGGTGCTGCTATGGTGACCAGTGAGATATACCTGCTGGAGCGCGTGCTGTGGGTGGGTGCTGCTATGGTGACCAGTGAGATATACCTGCTGGAGCGTGTGCTGTGGGTGGGTGCTGCTATGGTGACCAGTGAGATATACCTGCTGGAGCGCGTGCTGTGGGTGGGTGCTGCTATGGTGACCAGTGAGATATACCTGCTGGAGCGCGTGCTGTGGGTGGGTGCTGCTATGGTGACCAGTGAGATATACCTGCTGGAGCGCGTGCTGTGGGTGGGTGCTGCTATGGTGACCAGTGAGATATACCTGCTGGAGCGCGTGCTGTGGGTGGGTGCTGCTATGGTGACCAGTGAGATATATCTGCTGGAGCGCGTGCTGTGGGTGGGTGCTGCTATGGTGACCAGTGAGATATACCTGCTGGAGCGCGTGCTGTGGGTGGGTGCTGCTATGGTGACCAGTGAGATATACCTGCTGGAGCGCGTGCTGTGGGTGGGTGCTGCTATGGTGACCAGTGAGATATACCTGCTTGGAGCGCGTGCTGTGGGTGGGTGCTGCTATGGTGACCAGTGAGATATACCTGCTGGAGCGCGTGCTGTGGGTGGGTGCTGCTATGGTGACCAGTGAGATATACCTGCTGGAGCGCGTGCTGTGGGTGGGTGCTGCTATGGTGACCAGTGAGATATACCTGCTGGAGCGCGTGCTGTGGGTGGGTGCTGCTATGGTGACCAGTGAGATATACCTGCTGGAGCGCGTGCTGTGGGTGGGTGTTGCTATGGTGACCAGTGAGCTGAGATAAGGTGGGGCTTTACCTAGTGGCGACGAGTATGAAGCGAGGGCTAGCCAACGAGAGCGTACAGGTCGAAGTGGTGGGTAGTGTATATTTTGTCAATGACATCGTCGAAGTCGAGGGTCGGTAGGATGGTCAGTTTTACGAGGGTATGTTTGGCAGCATGAGTGAAGGAGGCTTTGTTGCGAAATAGGAAGCTGATTCTAGATTGGAGATGCTTAATGTGAGTCTGAAAGGAGGGTTTACAGTCTAACCAGACACCTAGGTATTTGTAGTTGTCCACATATTCTAAGTCAGAACCGTCCAGAGTAGTCAGGCAGGTGCGGGCAAATATCGGTTGAAGAGCATGCATTTAGTTTTACTTGCATTTAAGAGCAGTTGGAGGCCACGGAAGGAGAGTTGTATGGCATTGACACTCGTCTGGAGGTTAGTTAACACAGTGTCCAAAGAAGGGCCAGATGTATACAGAATGGTGTCATCTGCGTAGAGGTGGATCAGACAATCACCAGCAGCAAGAGCGACGTCGTTGATGTATACAGAGAAGAGAGTCGGCCTGAGAATTGAACCCTGTGGCACCCCCATAGAGACTGCCAGAGGTCCGGACAGCAGACCCTCCGATATGACACACTGAACCCTATCAGAGAAGTAGTTGGTAAACCAGGCGAGGCAGTCATTTGAGAAACCAAGGCTGTCGAGTCTGCCGATAAGAATGTTGTGATTGACAGAGTCGAAAGCCTTGGCCAGGTCGATGAATACGGCTGCACAGTAATGTCTCTTATCGATGGCGGTTATGATATCATTTAGGACCTTGAGCGAGGCTGAGGTGCACCCATGACCAGGTCTGAAACCAGATTGCATAGCAGAGAAGGTACGGTGGGATTCAAATTGGTCGGTGATCTGTTTGTTTACTTGGCTTTCAAAGACTTTAGAAAGGCAGGGCAGGATGGATATCGGTCTGTAACTGTTTGGGTCTAGAGTGTCTCCCCCTTTGAAGAGGGGGATGACCGTGGCAGCTTTCCAATCTTTGGGGATTTCAGACGATACGAAGGAGAGGTTGAACAGGCTAGTAATAAGGGTTGCAGCAATTTCGACAGATCATTTTAGAAAGAGAGGGTCCAGATTGTCTAGCCCGGCTGATTTGTAGGAGTCCAGATTTTGCAACTCTTTCAGCACATCAGCTGTCTGATTTGGGTGAAGGAGAAATGGGGAGGCTTGGGTAAGTTGCTATGGGGAGGGGTGCAGGGCATTTGACCGGGGTAGGGGTAGCCAGGTGGAAAGCAGGGCAGTTGACCGGGGTAGGGGTAGCCAGGTGGAAAGCAGGGCAGTTGACCGGGGTAGGGGTAGCCAGGTGGAAAGCAGGGCAGTTGACCGGGGTAGGGGTAGCCAGGTGGAAAGCAGGGCAGTTGACCGGGGTAGGGGTAGCCAGGTGGAAAGCAGGGCAGTTGACCAGGGTAGGGGTAGCCAGGTGGAAAGCAGGGCAGTTGACCGGGGTAGGGGTAGCCAGGTGGAAAGCAGGGCAGTTGACCGGGGTAGGGGTAGCCAGGTGGAAAGCAGGGCAGTTGACCGGGGTAGGGGTAGCCAGGTGGAAAGCAGGGCAGTTGACCGGGGTAGGGGTAGCCAGGTGGAAAGCATGGGCAGCAGTGGAAAAATGCTTTTCAATTATTGTGGCATTATCGGTAGTGACAGTGTTTCCTAGCCTCAGTGCAGTGGGCAGCTGGGAGGAGGTGCTCTTATTCTCCATGGACTTTACAGACCTTACAGAGTTAACCCGAACGAACCTTAGCCATTCGGAATGAATGCTTAAACTTAAATTTTAGTTTCATTTTCGCAGAGTTTGACTGACTGCCAAGATTTGGCACCACATGGCATAATTATGTTACTGTAGTTTAAGCATTCGGTTGTACACAATATCATTAAGTAGCCTTAACCATTTATATATATATATATATATATATATATGCCATTTAGCCATTTTACTGCTTTGAAATGTATAGCAATGAAGGATGTATGTTGTCAGTCTGGTGTAGGAGGATTGTTCTACTCCGTAATATCACCATCGCTAGCTGGGTGTTCTGTGTGCAAGGACTTTCGAATATTGGTTTTATTTCTAGCATGGTGGTGGTAAATGTTGTTTCATAAAGAAAGGAAAGATTTTCTCCGTTTTTGTCCATCTTCTCCACATTAAATCGAGTTAAGGAGTGATTAAAAAAAAATTTGGCCTTTATTTAACTTGGTAAGTCAGTTAAGAACAAAATCGTATTTAGAATGACGGCCTACCAAAAGGCAAAAGGCCTTCTGCAGGGATGGGGGCTGGGATTAAAAATTAAAAATATATATAAAATATGTAAATCAAAGCATTTGTAGCAAAGAATGTTTTATATACTCCACGGAGGACATTTATCAGTTAATGCCCTGTTGGATCCACATGTTTTATATACAAACCGTCCACGGAGGACACCAGTATCGCTGCTTGGTACTACATTCCCTTTGGATGGTAAGATTAAACAACTCAATATCGCCATCTGCCGGGGTTTTTCGGTGACCCGGTTTTAACACGGTTTGTTAAATAATGTGGAGCTGATAAGAGGTCTTGTTTAAGCTGTCGAGGCTCTCAACGAAAACTTTCTTTCCCACCTCTACTTGTTGAGTCAGTCCGTTGCTCTGATCTGCTCTGGGGGAAATAGGTAACATGATAAGATGAGGACCACTACGGAACTAAAAGGTTGGTGTCGAAAAGGAAAAGGGATTTGAATGATTGCCTCGGGCTTGTTGATAAGGATGGATTTTTAACAGCATATTTCACTTTTTCTCTCTCTATGAAACGTTTCTGCTAACATCTGAGATAGTTTTGTTGTTGCTATGACCTCTATGCTATATCTCTGTCCTGGATCCACTATTGTTTTATTAACATGCACATCGATTGATTGGGGATTAAACGAATACTTCTGACCCGAGAATCTATTTTTAAAAAGAAGCGTGTTGCATAGGCGAACAGCTGTTAGGCAAAGGTAGCATGACACATATTCCAGCCGAGTGATATTCTCTCTTCAATGTCACTCGAAATTACAGGTTTTTTTCCCCCTCCATCTTTAATCTGAAGGCTAAACTTTCTCTGTCTCGGCCCTGGCCTAGGATTGAAGGCATGACCGAGGAAAGTAAATGATTTGAGGCGAGATACCAGGTGAAGTCGTTATGAAAACTTCCCAAACTGAGACAGACAGCCACCGTTGGAAATATTCCGTAATGTAAATGTGCATAACAGCACTCTGTCCCTCCTCAAAACAAAAGAACGGTTCATTACATTTCATTAGTTAGTTGTTATATCATCACAATGTTGGTGTTTTGTGCTTAAGACCCAGAACAATCAATGTCCTATTTATTTGACACCCGGCGTTTTTTTCTCCTTCTTTGCCCTTTCCCGTTGGGTTCGTGATCTGAATGTAGGAGAGCTTGTATTTTTCCAGCGGCTTTTCTTGGCATTTGTCCGCTCAACCCCCCTTCTCCAAACCCTCTCCGCTAACGCCGCTCCTCCCTAGTCTTTTGTAGGCTATATTAGGGAACATGCGTCACCGGGAGACACTTTTATCGAAGTTGTATTAAGAATTGTCCAGAGAGTGAAGTTGACATGACCGGAAGGATATCACTTTCTTTCTCACTGATACACCGGGCAGCTCCACGGTACAGGCTACAGGTTCGTCACTTGTCATTCTGTCTCGTGCGATTCCCTGCGTGTGTGTGTGTCCAGGGACAACTTTCAATTATTCACACTTAACACAGAGGTACGTCTGGGATGTAAATGTGTACGCGATCGACTTTTAATTTGTTTACCGTACCAGGTTACTATAGGTTATGTTCTCGTGGTGTAAATATATTTTCATTCATATAAAAGTGAGTTGTAATTTGGCAGCACATTTGGATGGCATTAGAATATATCTGTTTGGTTTTATATTAACCCTAAATACTTAGTTTACTCTCGGTCTACAATGACCATTGTAATATCTGAACCTGTCGCACAGCTGATGCCGGTGCTCTGGAAAATTCCTGCAACTCTTGTTTGCAATTTGCACAATAGTTCATAGTTCTTTCAGCTGGCTATGGACGTAGGACTCTTCCCTCCCCATTATTTTGTTACGCTGTACTCTGATGCCTATATGCCGACCTTGGGGCGCGGCAGATATCGAGCGTCCGTTTGAACGCAAACGCCTTCGTAACTGAAACGCGGACTTGTTAACCAACGTCACCGTCTACCGCGCGAAACGCATGTTTAATGCCGCATTCATGTGCCAATCGGAACTAGGAAACTCTGAAACGTCTGACTTGCAAACGGATTGTATTTAAACAGGTGACACGTTCAACGAATCAGCAAAGTATGACACTCGAACAACGCCCTCCCGGTGCGGCTCGACGTCAGGACACGTCCTTGTGGGGTCCCTCCTCTCTTTCCTGTGCTATAGAAGTAGTTAAACACAAAGCCATTTCAGTACAGTAGCGCTCTGAACTACCACAGAGCAGGAGTTTAACCCTGGGAGTTTAGCAGACAGATTATAGCCTGCACCCATGACCATAATAAGAGAGAGAGACTGGTCTTTGTTGATGACCTATTCCAAAACAGGAGGACTAGGAGCTTTACTCACTGGTAGGATTACTAGAGAGAGAGAATATATTTTACTGTGGGTTTGACACCTTTTCTGTGGGTTTTACAACCTTTTCCTGTGGGTTTTCTACCTTTTTCTGTGGGTTTTCTACCTTTTTCTGTGGGTTTTCTACCTTTTTCTGTGGGTTTTCTACCTTTTTCTGTGGGTTTTCCACCTTTTTCTGTGGGTTTTCTACCTTTTTCTGTGGGTTTTCCACCTTTTTCTGTGGGTTTTCCACCTTTTTCTGTGGGTTTTCCACCTTTTTCTGTGGGTTTTCCACCTTTTTCTGTGGGTTTTCCACCTTTTTCTGTGGGTTTTCCACCTTTTTCTGTGGGTTTTCCACCTTTTTCTGTGGGTTTTCCACCTTTTTCTGTGGGTTTTCCACCTTTTTCATGCTTTCCCCTTCTCTCTTGGTGTTCTTTCTTGCAGCTTTCATGAAACAGAGAAGAATGGGGCTGAATGACTTCATTCAGAGGCTGGCCACAAGTAACTCATTCACCTGCAAACAGTGAGTAGCTTTGACTCTGCACAAATGGGCTTTTCACTACTGTGTAATTTTCATGTAACTACTGTGGTAATTTTCATGTAACACTGTGTAATGTAATATAATGATCATGTAACTACTGTGTAATGTAATATAATGATCATGTAACTACTGTGTAATGTTGATCATGTAACTACTGTGTAATGTAATATAATGATCATGTAACTACTGTGTAATGTAATATTTCATGTAACTACTGTGTAATGTAATATAATGATCATGTAACTACTGTGTAATGTAATATTTCATGTAACTACTGTGTAATGTAATATAATGATCATGTAACTACTGGGTAATATTGATCATGTAACTACTGTGTAATGTAATATTGATCATGTAACTACTGGGTAATATTTCATGTAACTACATTTTTTACATTTAAGTCATTTAGCAGGTTTTCCTTACAAATTGGTGCATTCACCTTTGACATCCAGTGGGACAGTTTAACAAACTCTGTGTAATGTAATATAATGATTTTCTGTGTAATGGTAATGTTATAATGATCATGTAACTACTGTGTAATGTAATATAATGATCATGTAACTACTGTGTAATGTAATATAATGATCATGTAACTACTGTGTAATGTAATATAATGATCATGTAACTACTGTGTAATGTAATATAATGATCATGTAACTACTGTGTAATGTAATATAATGATCATGTAACTACTGTGTAATGTAATATAATGATCATGTAACTACTGTGTAATGTAATATAATGATCATGTAACTATGTAATGTAATATAATGATCATGTAACTACTGTGTAATGTAATGTAATGATCATGTAACTACTGTTAATGTAATGTAATGATCATGTAACTACTGTGTAATGTAATGTAATGATCATGTAACTACTGTGTAATGTAATATAATGATCATGTAACTACTGTGTAATGTAATATAATGATCATGTAACTACTGTGTAATGTAATATAATGATCATGTAACTACTGTGTAATGTAATATAATGATCATGTAACTACTGTGTAATGTAATGTAATGATCATGTAACTACTGTGTAATGTAATGTAATGATCATGTAACTACTGTGTAATGTAATGTAATGATCATGTAACTACTGTGTAATGTAATGTAATGATCATGTAACTACTGTGTAATGTAATGATCATGTAACTACTGTGTAATGTAATGTAATGATCATGTAACTACTGTGTAATGTAATATAATGATCATGTAACTACTGTGTAATGTAATATAATGATCATGTAACTACTGTGTAATGTAATGTAATGATCATGTAACTACTGTGTAATGTAATGTAATGATCATGTAACTACTGTGTAATGTAATGTAATGATCATGTAACTACTGTGTAATGTAATATAATGATCATGTAACTACTGTGTAATGTAATATAATGATCATGTAACTACTGTGTAATGTAATATAATGATCATGTAACTACTGTGTAATGTAATATAATGATCATGTAACTACTGTGTAATGTAATGTAATGATCATGTAACTACTGTGTAATGTAATATAATGATCATGTAACTACTGTGTAATGTAATATAATGATCATGTAACTACTGTGTAATGTAATATAATGATCATGTAACTACTGTGTAATGTAATGATCATGTAACTACTGTGTAATGTAATATAATGATCATGTAACTACTGTGTAATGTAATATAATGATCATGTAACTACTGTGTAATGTAATATAATGATCATGTAACTACTGTGTAATGTAATATAATGATCATGTAACTACTGTGTAATGTAATATAATGATCATGTAACTACTGTGTAATGTAATATAATGATCATGTAACTACTGTGTAATGTAATATAATGATCATGTAACTACTGTGTAATGTAATGATCCTCATGTCTGATGTATTAAGGCATTTCATTAGGATTGTATATTGAATAAGGCTATATCTAAATTCTCTCTCTATCTCTCCCTCTTTCCTCCCCCTCTCTCTCCTTCTTTTCCTCCCCTCTCTCTCTCTCTCTCTCTCTCTTCCTCTCTCTTTTCCTCTCTCTCTCTCTCTCTCTCTCTCTCTTTTCCTCTCTCTCTCTCTCTCTCTCTCTCTCTCTCTCTCCCTCTTTTCTCTCCTCTCTCTCTCTCTCTCTCTCTCTCTCTCTCTCTCTCTCTCTCTCCCTCTCTCTCTCTCTCTCCCCTCTCTCCCTCCCCCTCCTCTCTTCAGTCCTGAGGTTCAGTCCATCGTCAACTTGGCTCCCCAACAACAGGAGGCTGAGCTACTGAATGCAAACCCCTCTCCTCCTGTAAGTACGAATGTTTGTTTTAACTGTGTGTAAATGTACCACATTATATCATATACAACATCTTGATTTGGAAACATAGACCTATATGCATGTTTGTTTGCTGGTGTCCTGCGCGTATGTCGACGTGTGTGTGTGTGTCCTGTGTGTGTGTGTGTGTGTCCTGTGTGTGTGTGTGTGTGTGTGTGTGTGTGTGTGTGTGTGTGTGTGTGTGTGCAGTGTTCAATTCTGCTGTGTTTACTTGTAACTCAGTGTCTACTGCATTTATAGACATACTGTATGTTTAAAATGTCATCTAATCGCATCAGTCCAATACTACTGTTGTTCAGGGTGTATATGATTACTGTAACCTCCTCTCTTCTACAGCCCAGTCCCTCCCAGCAGATGAACCTGGGCCCGTCTTCCAACCCCACAGCCAAGCCCAGTGACTTCCACTTCCTGAAGGTGATAGGGAAGGGTAGCTTCGGGAAGGTCCTCCTAGCCAGGCACCGAACAGACGACCAGTTCTACGCTGTTAAGGTGCTGCAGAAGAAGGCCATCCTGAAGAAGAAAGAGGTACTTGGAAACGCACATACAGACAGACAGACAGACACACAGACAGACAGATACACAGACACAGAGACAGACAGGCAGGCAGACAGACAGACAGACAGACACACAGACAGACAGACAGACGCAGGCAGGCAGACAGGCAGACAGGCAGACAGGCAGGCAGGCAGGCAGGCAGGCAGGCAGGCAGGCAGGCAGGCAGGCAGACAGACAGACAGACAGACAGACAGACAGACAGACACTATAACCTCTAACCCTGTTCCTTTTCCCTTTGTTGACCTCCAGGAGAAGCACATCATGTCAGAGAGGAACGTCCTGTTGAAGAACATTAAACACCCCTTCCTAGTGGGACTACACTACTCCTTCCAGACCGCTGATAAACTCTACTTTGTGCTGGACTACATTAACGGAGGAGAGGTGAGGAGAGACACTGATATGGAGGGAGGAAGGGGGGAGGGACAGAGAGGGAGAGTGTGTGTGCGTGTATAATGGGACTTATTTCCTGTGATTGTTAGAGAAGGGAGGACATTATAAAATATGG
>NC_060184.1:3591861-3649361 GCF_021184085.1 Oncorhynchus gorbuscha
CAGTACATTCCCTTCATTAGTTTGTTCATACATTCAGTTCAATTAATCACATTTATTGAACCTCTCTCTCTCTCTCTCCAGACGGGCCCTAACGACCTTCGCCACTTTGACACGGAGTTCACAGACGAACCCGTCCCCTCATCCATTGGCTGTTCCCCTGACTCCTCCCTCATCACTGCCAGCATCAAGGAGGCAGCCGAGGCCTTCCTAGGGTTCAGCTACGCTCCTTCCATGGACTCATACCTGTAGGCCAGAACCCTAGAGGACATCCTATAGACTCATGATAGACCAGAACCCTAGAGGGCATCCTATAGACTCATGATAGACCAGAACCATAGACTCATGATAGACCAGAACCATAGACTCATGATAGACCAGAACCCTAGACTCCTATAGACTCATGATAGACCAGAACCATAGACTCCTATAGACTCATGATAGACCAGAACCATAGACTCCTATAGACTCATGATAGACCAGAACCATAGACTCTTATAGACTCATGATAGACCAGAACCATAGACTCCCATTGACTGCTATAGACACCTGGCTATAAACCTCCATTAATTATTACCTATGGGACACATCATAGACATTCCTATGAATTGACTAGCTAGGACGGACTCCCCGTGTCAGGGAGGTACACACCTGTAGTCCCCCCCCCGTCCCCCCGTCCCTCCGTCAGACTCACGACACACAACCTCTTCCCTCTCCATGATGGACTTGTATCCCCCTCAGACCCCACCCAAATCCTAACCCAGAGTGGAGGTTATTTTACACATGTCTCGCTGAAACGTCTCGACAGGTTCTGTTGTCTCTTCACCCCGGATCACGTCGACTGAAACGGGACTTAGAGGATGATTCATTTATTCATTTAATGATGATTGGTTGATTGATTGATTGTGGTGAGGAAGAAAGCGAAGCTGCTAGTATCTACGGTTCTGTATCTAAGTTCTGTTTTAAAGAACCTGGACCGATACAAAGAGGACATGGATCGCATCCCAAATGGCACCCTATTTGCCATATATAGTGCACTACTTTTGCCCAGGGCTCTGTCACTTTGGGATACAGATGTGATGGACAGAATGCTTTGTGGTGTTGAGATCCGTCCGGTCCCCTAGACCCTACTCCCTACCCCCTACCCCCTACTCCCTACCCCCTACTCCCTACCCCCTACCCCCCCCCTACTCTCTACCCCCTACTCTCTACCCCCTACTCTCTACCCCCTACTCTCAACTCCCTACCCCCTACTCCTTCAACTCCCTACCCCCTACTCCCTACCCCCTACTCCCCCCCTACCCCCTACTTCCTACCCCTAGTCTTCCCGTCTCCTCTTGATGATGTAACAATGCTCCAACGTTGTCTGAACTCAACATTCCATTTTAATATTGCTGTATGTGACGGTTAAAAGCTATATTTAAGTTTTGTTTGTACATGTGGAGTCTATTTGTGTACTAGTTGTAATATATATGTAACAGGAAACTAAAAGTATGTTTAAATAATGTATTTGAACTATTCATGTTAAATGTACTGTATATCGTTCTTTGATGTCACCATGTTCAGTCTGCAATAAAAGGTCTGCTGTTGTTCCATCAGGAGGGGTGCCATTGGTTTTACCCTGCAGCTTAGACCACATATTTATGGGAGAAGATTTAAGGGAGAAGAAGACAGTACTCCTCCTGCTCCTCCTTGCACAAAGGCGGAGGTAGCGGTCCTGCTGCTGGGTTGTTGCCCTCCTACGGCCTCCACCACATCTCCTGATGTACTGGCCCGTCTGCTGGAGGTCATTTTGCAGGGCTCTGGCAGTGCTCCTCCTGCTCCTCCTTGCACAAAGGCGGAGGTAGCGGTCCTTAAGTTCTGAAGTACTTCCTGAAGAAGTAGACATTGGTCTGAAGCTGGAAAGGAAAGGAAATTCACATGAGCACCACAATGTCTACTCCACCCATGTTCTACCAAGGTTTACCAGCACCACAATGCCTACTCCACCCATGTTCTACCAAGGTTTACCAGCACCACAATGTCTACTCCACCCATGTTCTACCAAGGTTTACCAGCACCACAATGCCTACTCCACCCATGTTCTACCAAGGTTTTCCAGCACCACGATGCATACTCCACCCATGTTCTACCAAGGTTTACCAGCACCACAATGCCTACTCCACCCATGTTCTACCAAGGTTTTACAGCACCACAATCCCTACTCCACCCATGTTCTACCAAGGTTTACCAGCATCACAATGCCTACTCCACCCATGTTCTACCAAGGTTTACCAGCACCACAATGCCTACTCCACCCATGTTCTACCAAGGTTTACCAGCACCACAATGCCTACTCCACCCATGTTCTACCAAGGTTTACCAGCACCACAATGCCTACTCCACCCATGCTCTACCAAGGTTTTCCAGCACAACAGCTTTGACCTACTACAGAAGCTACGTTGTTCTCTTGTACTTCAGACAACGTAGGCAGGTTGCTTTGAATTCAAACCTTCTCAAACAGCATAATTCCTACTCCCACAGTAATGTGATTTGCACCCCATACAAGGTAATGCATTGCATTATTCCCACCCCACACTAAATGGCATATATTATTATTATTATTACCCATAATTCCTACTCCCACACTAAGACATTACCCATAATTCCACTCTCTTTTCAAGCTTAGTTTTTATACAACACCATTAGGCTTGATTTGGTGTTTTCAACTAACGTGGTGCCTGTATTTCCTTAAACCTTTATTTTAGCAATAAATATATTTCATGACATTTTGTTCAGTAGATACAGGACGTGGTGTAGGTAGAGACAGCAACATGTGGTAGTGTGTTAGACTCAGTCTCTCAGATAGACACAGAGGTCTACAGAGCCTGTCTCCAGTCCTGAGTTCTGGAACCGTTAGTGTACCTGTGTAATATTGACATAAGCTCAGAAACACTGATCCTGTTAATAATTACTGTGCTGAACAATGGACAGTTCATTTACCTCTATCAAATTTAATATGAAGCTGTATATTTTTATTTATTTTTGCAATAATACAAATTGACAATGGGCCTAAATTTAAAAAATACATACAGTCTGATGATAACATACTGTCTATTCCTCACTCAATATTAGGAAGGTGTTCTTAATGTTTTGTACACTCAGTTGAGGTGGGTTGAGAGAAGGCCAAGCGTGTGCAAAGCTGTCATCAAGGCAAAGGGTGGCTCTGAAGAATCTCAAATATGAAATATATATTGATTTGTTTAACACTTTTTTGGTTACTACATGATTCCATATGTGTTATTTCATAGTTTTGATGTGACTTCACTATTATTCTACAATGTAGAAAATAGTCAAAATAAAGAAAAACCCTGGAAGGAGTAGGTGTGTCCAAGCTTTCGACTGGTACTATAAGTCATTTTATCACCAAGTTAGCATGACATTTCTTTTAGACTGTACACAAGAACATTTCAGTATCACGCCATAACACATCTATGTTACATTGAGGTGGGTGAATGGATTATGAATGACAGTCATCAATCAGTCACAGCCTGATCTGTTTCACCTGTCCTTCTGCTTGTCTCCACCCCCTCCAGGTGTCACTTATTTTCCCCAGTGTATTTATCCCTGTGTTTCCTGTCTCTCTGTACCAGTGTATTTATCCATGTGTTTCCTGTCTCTCTGTGCCAGTGTATTTCTCCCTGTGTTTCCTGTCTCTCTGTGCCAGTGTATTTATCCATGTGTTTCCTGTCTCTCTGTACCAGTGTATTTATCCCTGTGTTTCCTGTCTCTCTGTACCAGTGTATTTATCCCTGTGTTTCCTGTCTCTCTGTACCAGTGTATTTATCCCTGTGTTTCCTGTCTCTCTGTACCAGTGTATTTATCCCAAAATGCAGGTTCTCAATAAAGGCCGGACGGATCATGTCAAGATGTTCTGTACCTCCAATCACGTTGGGGCGGCAGGTAGCCTAGTGGTTAGAGTGTAGAGGAGGTAGGTAGCCTAGTGGTTAGAGTGTAGAGGAGGTAGGTAGCCTAGTGGTTAGAGTGTAGAGGAGGTAGGTAACCTAGTGGTTAGAGTGTAGAGGAGGTAGGTAGCCTAGTGGTTAGAGTGTAGAGGAGGTAGGTAGCCTAGTGGTTAGAATGTAGAGGAGGTAGGTAGCCTAGTGGTTAGAGTGTAGAGGAGGCAGGTAGCCTAGTGGTTAGAGTGTAGAGGAGGCAGGTAGCCTAGTGGTTAGAGTGTAGAGGAGGTAGGTAGCCTAGTGGTTAGAGTGTAGAGGAGGCAGGTAGCCTAGTGGTTAGAGTGTAGAGGAGGCAGGTAGCCTAGTGGTTAGAGTGTAGAGGAGGTAGGTAGCCTAGTGGTTAGAGCATTTGGCCAGTAACCGAAAAGTTGCTAGATCGAATTCCCGAGCTGATAAGGTAAAACTCTGTTGTTCTGCCCCTGAACAAGGCAGTTGACCCACTGTTCCTACGCTGTCATTGTAAATAAGAATTTGTTCTTAACTGACCTGCCTCGTTAGGTAAAGGTTAAATAAGAAGTTGATTAGCGAATTTTCACATTGGTGTCATATTGGCTTAGATACGATGGTAGGGAGATTGGAATTTAACATTGAGCTTCAACCGATGCCGTACTATAATTGATGATGGTCTAGTGTGTGTGTGTGTGTGTGTGTGTGTGTGTGTGTGTGTGTGTGTGTGTGTGTGTGTGTGTGTGTGTGTGTGTGTGTGTGTGTGTGTGTGTGTGTGTGTGTGTGTGTGTGTGTGTGTGCACGCTCATGGCAATTATGTAATTCCAACAAAGAACACCGACATACACAACCACCTCCGCAGGTACAGTAGTAACCATAACACCAGGGATGCTTGGTTAGAGTGTAGAGGAGGTAGGTAGACTAGTGGTTAGTACAGTAGTAACCATAACACCAGGGATGCTTGGTTAGAGTGTAGAGGAGGTAGGTAGACTAGTGGTTAGTACAGTAGTAACCATAACACCAGGGATGCTTGGTTAGAGTGTACAGGAGGTAGGTAGACTAGTGGTTAGTACAGTAGTAACCATAACACCAGGGATGCTGCTGCTGTGGGCACCGCCCATATCGTGACGATGTCATTAAGAACAGGTAGAATCTGTAAGGAAGTTTTCAAGTTGACAGATTTATTATTATTTTTTAAATTGGCAAAATAAAAATGATACATTCCAAAGTACAGCTGATTTACTGTTTTAAAAATAACTTTATTGTTCAAAACAACATATTATAATTTATGTTGTCCAGAAAATACTCCTACGGATGGATTCTATTAACAGGCCAGTCCCATAGCTAAATGAAGTCAGCTCACTAACTTACTGAGAGGTCAAGGATGTGCCTAATGATTGGGCAACTGTACCTACCCACGTCACAGTTAGAGATAAGAAGTGAAAGGGTTAACTGGTAAACATTTACACACATAGAGGTCCCAGACAGCCCCAGCACCTGGTTGGCATGGTGACAAGGGGTGTGTGGTGGGGAGTCGTTTACCGCTACTGAGGAAACGCGTCCCAAATGGACGGAGTGTCCCACATCAGACGGAGGGAATGGGGTCCCATCTTGGGAGGTACTCAGTGTCCCACATCAGACGGAGGGAATGGGGTCCCATCTTGGGAGGTACTCAGTGTCCCACATCAGACGGAGGGAATGGGGTCCCATCTTGGGAGGTACTCAGTGTCCCACATCAGACGGAGGGAATGGGGTCCCATCTTGGGAGGTACTCAGTGTCCCACATCAGACGGAGGGAATGGGGTCCCATCTTGGGAGGTACTCAGTGTCCCACATCAGACGGAGGGAATGGGGTCCCATCTTGGGAGGTACTCAGTGTCCCACATCAGACGGAGGGAATGGGGTCCCATCTTGGGAGGTACTCAGTGTCCCACATCAGACGGAGGGAATGGGGTCCCATCTTGGGAGGCACTCAGTGTCCCACATCAGACGGAGAGAATGGGGTCCCATCTTGGGAGGTACTCAGTGTCCCACATCAGACGGAGGGAATGGGGTGCCATCTTGGGAGGTACTCAGTGTCCCACATCAGACGGAGGGAATGGGGTGCCATTTTGGGAGGTACTCAGTGTCCCACATCAGACGGAGGGAATGGGGTGCCATTTTGGGAGGTACTCAGTGTCCCACATCAGACGGAGGGAATGGGGTGCCATCTTGGGAGGTACTCAGTGTCCCACATCAGACGGAGGGAATGGGGTGCCATTTTGGGAGGTACTCAGTGTCCCACATCAGACGGAGGGAATGGGGTGCCATCTTGGGAGGTACTCAGTGTCCCACATCAGACGGAGGGAATGGGGTGCCATCTTGGGAGGCACTCAGTGTCCCACATCAGACGGAGGGAATGGGGTGCCATCTTGGGAGGTACTCAGTGTCCCACATCAGACAGATGGAATGGGGTGCCATCTTGGGAGGCACTCAGTGTCCCACATCAGACGGAGGGAATGGGGTCCCATCTTGGGAGGTACTCAGTGTCCCACATCAGACGGAGGGAATGGGGTCCCATCTTGGGAGGTACTCAGTGTCCCACATCAGACAGATGGAATGGGGTGCCATCTTGGGAGGCACTCAGTGTCCCACATCAGACGGAGGGAATGGGGTCCCATCTTGGGAGGTACTCAGTGTCCCACATCAGACGGAGGGAATGGGGTCCCATCTTGGGAGGTACTCAGTGTCCCACATCAGACGGAGGGAATGGGGTGCCATCTTGGGAGGTACTCAGTGTCCCACATCAGACGGATGGAATGGGGTGCCATCTTGGGAGGCACTCAGTGTCCATCAGGAAAGGAGTGATGGAGAGGTGACGTCCACTCCTTTCCTTATGGACACTCTGAGTACCTCCCACCCCATTCCATCCGTCTGATGTTTGTGCATCAGAGATGTTACATCATAGTGGCAGTGACATTCGAGATACTGTGTGTGTGTGTGTGTGTGTGTGTGTGTGTGTGTGTGTGTGTGTGTGTGTGTGTGTGTGTGTGTGTGTGTGTGTGTGTGTGTGTGTGTGTGTGTGTGTGTGTGTGTGTGTGTGTGTGTGTGTGTGTGTGTGTGTGTGTGTGTGTGTTGTCCCTTGAACTCAGACAAACTGTTGGTCATGCCTCTACATTAAGTCCAAGGAGGAAAACCCAGGGAAAGAGTTTGGTTGGACAAGCATCATTAATCCCAGCTAAATGCTAAAACCATATCTCCTTCACTTCCCTATTAGTCCCCCAGCTAACAATTCTAGGAAGAGCGAACGTTTTTGTAATGTTACCCGTAATGTTCCCCTAATATTGCAGTGTCCAGTTTGCCATTAGTTAGGAAAACATTCCATCTGTTTTTAGCTAAACCCTTCTGAGAACCTTTCCAGCATGTTTTGGTGTTAAAGTTAGGAGAACATCCCCTTTATGTCAAGAAGAACGTGTCTAGAACGTGGTTACAATGTTCTCACAATTTGCAACAATGATGTTCTAGAATCCTTTTTTTGTGACATTGCAACAATGATGTTCTAGAAGCCTTTTTTTGTGACATTGCAACAATGATGTTCTAGAAGCCTTTTTTTGTGACATTGCAACAATGATGTTCTAGAAGCCTTTTTTGTGACATTGCAACAATGATGTTCTAGAAGCCTTTTTTTGTGACATTGCAACAATGATGTTCTAGAAGCCTTTTTTGTGACATTGCAACAATGATGTTCTAGAAGCCTTTTTTTGTGACATTGCAACAATGATGTTCTAGAAGCCTTTTTTGTGACATTGCAACAATGATGTTCTAGAAGCCTTTTTTGTGACATTGCAACAATGATGTTCTAGAAGCCTTTTTTGTGACATTGCAACAATGATGTTCTAGAAGCCTTTTTTGTGACATTGCAACAATGATGTTCTAGAAGCCTTTTTTTGGGACATTGCAACAATGATGTTCTAGAAGCCTTTTTTGGGGACATTGCAACAATGATGTTCTAGAAGCCTTTTTTTGGGACATTGCAACAACAACAAAAATCTGTTTCTGTCTGGTGGGACGTTGATGAAATATTCTCAGAAGCCACAGAAAAATGGACAAATTAATGTTCTTGCAACGTTCCCATGAAACGTGTTTAGAACGTTAATATATTATGTTCTGAAAACATGATAACCATGTTCTGGGTAAATATATTATGTTCTGAAAACATGGTAACCATGTTCTGGGTAAATATATTATTTGACATTAAGGGAATTGTCTCTTGGAAACATTCCTTGCACATCACAGAATCATTCCTATGAAAATGTTAGGTTATGACCAAATGGCACATGTTTGGGTAAATATATTATGTTCTGAACGTTTGTTGTTAGCTGGGCTATTCAGTACAGAGTCTGTTTTAGTGACTGTGTAGTGTCACCAACCCTTTAACACTTTAGTCCTAAATGGTATGATATTCATTATTTAGTGCACTAGGTTATATAGGGAATAGTGAGATTGACTAGGTTATATAGTGAATAGTAACCATGTAACTAGGTTATATATGGGAATAGTGAGAGTTCTAGGTTATATAGGGAAAACATGAGTAACTATGGTTATATTATGGAATGAAAACAGTGAGATTGACTAGGTTATATAGGGAATAGTCTGGGTAAATAATTAGGTTATATAGGGATATTAATGTTAGTAAATATATTATGTTCTAACTAGGTTATAAAGGGAATAGTTCTGAAAAGAGTAACTAGGTTATATAGGGAATAGTGAGAGTAACTAGGTTATATAGGGAATAGTGAGAGTAACTAGGTTATATAGGGAATAGTGAAAGTAACTAGGTTATATAGGGAATAGTGAGAGTAACTATGTTCTGGGAATAGTGAGAGTAACTAGGTTATATAGGGAATAGTGAAAGTAACTAGGTTATATAGGGAATTATGTTCTGAAAACAGTAATGTTCTGGGTTATATAGGGAATAGTGAGAGTGACTAGGTTATATATGGGAAAAGTGTAAGATTGACTAGGTTATATAGGGAATATGTAAGATTGACTAGGTTATATAGGGAATAGTAACCGTAACTAGGTTATATAGGGAATAGTGAGAGTAACTAGGTTATATAGGGAATAGTGATTATGTTCTAGGTTATATAGGGAATAGTGAGAAAACTAGGTTATATAGGGAATAGTGAGAGTAACATAGGTTATATAGGGAATAGTGAGAAAACTAGGTTATGACCATAGGGAATTTTAAGGTAACTAGGTTATATAGGGAATAGTGAGAGTAACTAGGTTATTAGCTGGGATTCAGTACAGAGTCTGTTTATAGGGAATAGTGAGAGTAACTAACAGGTTATAAATGGAATAGTGATAGTATTATTTAGTGCACTAGGTTATATAGGGAATAGTGAGATTGACTAGGTTATATAGGGAATAGTGAGAGTAACTAGGTTATATAGGGAATAGTGAGAGTAACTAGGTTATATAGGGAATAGTGAGAGTAACTAGGTTATATAGGGAATAGTGAGATTGACTAGGTTATATAG
Organism: Oncorhynchus gorbuscha; assembly: GCF_021184085.1. NCBI lineage: Eukaryota > Metazoa > Chordata > Actinopteri > Salmoniformes > Salmonidae > Oncorhynchus > Oncorhynchus gorbuscha. The sequence continues at coordinate 3,601,325 of NC_060184.1, forward strand.
GGAATAGTGAGAGTAACTAGGTTATATAGGGAATAGTGAGAGTAACTAGATTATATAGGGAATAGTGAGAGTGACTAGGTTATATAGGGAATAGTGAGATTGACTAGGTTATATAGGGAATAGTGAGATTGACTAGGTTATATAGGGAATAGTGAGAGTAACTAGGTTATATAGGGAATAGTGAGAGTAACTAGGTTATATAGGGAATAGTGAGAGTAACTAGGTTATATAGGGAATAGTGAGAGTAACTAGGTTATATTGGGAATAGTGAGAGTAACTAGGTTATATAGGGAATAGTGAGAGTAACTAGGTTATATAGGGAATAGTGAGAGTAACTAGGTTATATAGGGAATAGTGAGAATAACTAGGTTATATAGGGAATAGTGAGAGTAACTAGGTTATATAGGGAATAGTGAGAGTAACTAGGTTATATAGGGAATAGTGAGAGTAACTAGGTTATATAGGGAATAGTGAGATTGACTAGGTTATATAGGGAATAGTGAGATTGACTAGGTTATATAGGGAATAGTGAGAGTAACTAGGTTATATAGGGAATAGTGAGAGTAACTAGGTTATATAGGGAATAGTGAGAGTAACTAGGTTATATAGGGAATAGTGAGATTGACTAGGTTATATAGGGAACTGTATCTAAGTTCATTTTTCAATAGTGAGAGTAACTAGGTTATAAGGGAATAGTGAGAGTAACTAGGTTATACTCCTATAAGGGAATGAGGAGAGAGTAACTAGGTTATACTCCTATAAACCAATGAGGAGATAACTAGGTTATCCTATAAACCAATGAGAATAACTAGGTATATACTCCTATAAACCAATGAGGAGAGTAACTAGGTTATATAGGGAATATAAACCAATGAGGAGAGGGAAAGTGAGAGTAACTAGGTTATATAGGGAATAGTGAGATTGACTAGGTTATATAGGGAACTGTATCTAAGTTCATTTTTCAATCAGCAACGAGGGTATATACTCCTATAAACTAATGAGGAGAGAGAACGTGGGTATATACTCCTATAAACCAATGAGGAGAGAGAACGTGGGTATATACTCCTATAAACCAATGAGGAGATAGAACGTGGGTATATACTCCTATAAACCAATGAGGAGAGAGAACGTGGGTATATACTCCTATAAACCAATGAGGAGAGAGAACGTGGGTATATACTCCTATAAACCAATGAGGAGAGATGGGTATATACTCCTATAAACCAATGAGGAGAGAGAACGTGTGTATATACTCCTATAAACCAATGAGGAGAGAGAACGTGGGTATATACTCCTATAAACCAATGAGGAGAGAGAACGTGGGTATATACTCCTATAAACCAATGAGGAGAGAGAACGTGGGTATATACTCCTATAAACCAATGAGGAGAGAGAACGTGGGTATATACTCCTATAAACCAATGAGGAGAGAGAAAGTGGGTATATACTCCTATAAACCAATGAGGAGAGAGAACGTGGGTATATACTCCTATAAACCAATGAGGAGAGAGAACGTGGGTATATACTCCTATAAACCAATGAGGAGATAGAACGTGGGTATATACTCCTATAAACCAATGAGGAGAGAGAACGTGGGTATATACTCCTATAAACCAATGAGGAGAGAGAACGTGGGTATATACTCCTATAAACCAATGAGGAGAGAGAACGTGGGTATATACTCCTATAAACCAATGAGGAGAGAGAACGTGGGTATATACTCCTATAAACCAATGAGGAGATGGGACGAGGGTATATACTCCTATAAACCAATGAGGAGAGAGAACGTGGGTATATACTCCTATAAACCAATGAGGAGAGAGAACGTGGGTATATACTCCTATAAACCAATGAGGAGAGAGAACGTGGGTATATACTCCTATAAACCAATGAGGAGAGAGAACGTGGGTATATACTCCTATAAACCAATGAGGAGAGAGAACGTGGGTATATACTCCTATAAACCAATGAGGAGAGAGAACGTGGGTATATACTCCTATAAACCAATGAGGAGAGAGAACGTGGGTATATACTCCTATAAACCAATGAGGAGATAGAACGTGGGTATATACTCCTATAAACCAATGAGGAGATAGAACGTGGGTATATACTCCTATAAACCAATGAGGAGATGGGACGTGGGTATATACTCCTATAAACCAATGAGGAGAGAGAACGTGGGTATATACTCCTATAAACCAATGAGGAGAGAGAACGTGGGTATATACTCCTATAAACCAATGAGGAGAGAGAATGTGGGTATATACTCCTATAAACCAATGAGGAGAGAGAACGTGGGTATATACTCCTATAAACCAATGAGGAGAGAGAATGTGGGTATATACTCCTATAAACCAATGAGGAGAGAGAACGTGGGTATATACTCCTATAAACCAATGAGGAGAGAGAACGTGGGTATATACTCCTATAAACCAATGAGGAGAGAGAACGTGGGTATATACTCCTATAAACCAATGAGGAGATGGGACGTGGGTATATACTCCTATAAACCAATGAGGAGAGAGAACGTGGGTATATACTCCTAAAAACCAATGAGGAGTTTGAAGCACGATGAGCGTCACAAATAGAACCAATTTCTACTTTAGCGCCAAGGCCACGCTGACACCCGCAACGACTGAATAACATATAATATATATAATAATATATACATAATACATAATATATGTACACTATCGTTGAAAAGTTTGGGGTCATTTAGAAAAGTCCTTTTTTTTAAAGTAAAAAAACATTTTTTGTCCATTAAAATGACATCAAATTGATCAGAAGTACAGTGGAGACATTGTTAGTGTTGTAAATGACTATTGTAGCTGGAAACGGCATATTTTTTAATGGAATATCTACATAAGTGTACAGAGGCCACCAGCAACCATCACTCCTGTCCTGATTAAAGAAGCAATAAAACTGGCTTTCTTTAGACTAGTTGAGTATCTGGAGCATCGGCATTTTGTAGGTTCGATTAATGGCTCAAAATGGCCAGAAACAAAGAACTTTCTTCTTAAATGTGTATGTCTATTCTTGTTCTGAGAAATGAAGGCTATACCATGCGAGAAATTGCCAAGAATCTGAAGATCTCGTACAACGCTGTGTACTACTCCCTTCACGGAACAGCGCAAACTGGCTCTAACCAGAATAGAAAGAGGAGTGGGAGGCCCCGGTGCACAACTGAGCAAGAGGACAAGTACATTAGAGTGTCTAGTTTGAGAAACAGATGCCTCACAAGTCCTCAACTGGCAGCTTCATTCATTAATAGCACCCGCAAAAGACCAGTCTGTAAAGCCCAGCGCAGGAGATGAGAGGCAGGTACAGGAAGTGAACCATTTACGGACATGGAACAGCATCTGGACATAAACACAACAAAAACTACAGGGAACAACACAGAGGAGCAGACATATATGTGAGGGAGTCCAGGTGAGCTGCGCTTAATGAAGGTAACAGGTGCGTATAATGACGGGTAGCCTGGCGCCCTCGAGCGCCAGGGAGGTGCCAGGGAGGGGGAGCGGGAGCAGGCGTCACAGTCTCAACGTCAACAGTGAAGAGGCGACTCCGGGATTCTGGCCTTCTAGGCAGAGTTGCAAAGAAAAAGCCATATCTCAGACTGGCCAATAAAAAGAAAAGATTAAGATGGGCAAAATAAGACAAGATACTGGACAGAGGAAGACTGGAAAAAAAGTGTTATGGACAGACTAATCTAAGTTTGAGGTGGATCACATAGAAGAACATTCGTGAGACGCAGGAAAAATGAAAAGATCCTGGAGGAGTGCTTGACGCCATCTGTCAAGCATGGTGGAGGCAATGTGATGGTCTGGGAGTGCTTTGGTGTAAGATTGAATAAGGAGGCCTAATTTAGAAATAAGGAATAAGGAATAATTTTGCACGCCCAATTTTTCAGTTTTTGATTTGTTAAAAAAGTTTGAAATATCCAATAAATGTCATTCCACTTCATGATTGTGTCCCACTTGTTGATTCTTCAAAAAAAAATAAAGTTTTATATCTTTATGTTTGAAGCCTGAAATGTGGCAAAAGGTTGTAAAGTTCAAGGGGGCCGAATACTTTCGCAAGGCACTGTATTTAGGGAAGAAGCAGTCAGCTGGTATTCTGTCTATAATGGAGTGGCCAGCACAGTCACCAGATCTCAACGTTATTGAGCTGTTGTGGGAGCAGCTTGACCGTATGGTACGTAAGAAGTGCCCATCAAGCCAATCCAACGGGTGGGAGGTGCTTCAGGAAGCATGGGGTAAAATCTCTTCAGATTACTTCAACAAACTGACAACTGGAATGCCAAAGGTCTGCAAGGCTGTAATTGCTGCAAATGGAACATTCTTTGACAAAAAAAGTCACACAATTATTATTTCAATTAAAAATCTTTATTTATAACTTTGTCAGCGTCTTGACTATATTTCCTATATATATATATATATATGCCATTTAGCTGACGCTTTTATCCAAAGCAACTTACAGTCATGTGTGCATACATTCTACGTATGGGTGGTCCCGGGAATCGAACCCACTACCCTGGCGTTACAAGCGCCATGCTCTACCAACTTTCGCAACTCATTTCATGGAAAACAAGGACATTTCCAAGTGACCCCAAACTTTTGAACGGTAGTACATGTGTAAATGTATTTTGCAGCGCGATGCAAGCGGTCAGCGTGTAACAGTTATTGAGGACAACGTCTTCCTGTCTGCCTTCGTAATAGTTTCCATTGTGTTTCTGCTGGCAGGACATTTATATTGATCCTGATTGTTGACCGACTGTGCAGCTCGACATGTATATATATCTGCTTGATACTGTGTGTGTGTGTGTGTGTGTGTGTGTGTGTGTGTGTGTGTGTGTGTGTGTGTGTGTGTGTGTGTGTGTGTGTGTGTGTGTGTGTGTGTGTGTGTGTGTGTGTGTGTGTGTGTGTGTGTGTGTGTGTGTGTCCGTTTGTTTGTGTGTTCCTTTTCCCCTGCATCAATGTATTCCATTGTGCTCAAATGATGCTGTAAAAGTCCCGATGAATGAATAGGGACCAGATGACCCTCTCCTGGTGAGATATGGGTACTACAGCTCCAGAATAACACACGGTACCAGATGACCCTCTCCTGGTGTGATATGGGTACTACAGCTCCAGAATAACACACGGTACCAGATGACCCTCTCCTGGTGTGATATGGGTACTACAGCTCCAGAATAATACACTGGTAGTGCTGAGTCAGTCCCATGCCAGACAGCACCCTATTCCCTATTTTAGTGCACTAATTTTTAGTCTACTACAGTGCCCTATTGGTCCTGGTCAAACGTTGAACACTATTCAGGGACTAGGCTGATTGGGACACACTTGTCCCTGTTACAATACTGTCTTTCATCCTAGTAAGGTTGTAGCAATTTAACCCAATAAATCCCAGGTTTTTCCAGAAAAATCTGGTTGTAGAAATCCGTATTTCTTGCTTATATGTGGATTCTTCCAACCAGACGGGCATTAACCCATAATCCCGTCATAGAAGTTATCACTGCGATCAACTGTTGCTAAGCTGCTAATGACTGATTCAGCTCGACTCAGAGGTTAGTCTTTAACGAGTCTTAATTCCATCGGTGTAACGAGTAAAAACCACCACTCTTTACTGACATGTTGACGTCCTAGCCACCGTGCTTTTACACCTGCATTGTTTGCTGTTTGGGGTTTTAGGCTGGGTTTCTGTACAGCACTTTGAGATATCAGCTGATGTACGAAGGGCTATATAAATACATTTGATTTGATTTGATTTGATTTTTGATTTTTGATTTGATATCAGTACGTCACAACATCACACAACACCCCCCCCCCTTTTACTTTGGATAGAAACTTCAAAGTCAACCTGGCAACATCCCAAACCTGCTCAACGGGTGACATGTCTGGTGAGTAAACGCAGGCCATGGAAGAAGAACTGGGACATTTTCCGCTTTTCAGGAATTGTGTACAGATCCTTGCACCGTGGGTCATCACCAAGCTGAAGTTAGATTACTCGTTGGTTATTACTGCATTGTCGGAACTAGAAGCACAAGCATTTCGCTACACTCGCATTAACATCTGCTAACCATGTGTATGTGACAAATAAAATTGGATTTGATTTGAAACATGAGTTGATGGCGACGGATGAATGGCACGACAATGGGCCTTGGGATCTCGATGTGTTCCTATTGCCATCAATAAAATGCAATTGTGTTCATTGTCTGTAGTTTATGCCTGCCCATTCTATAACACCACCATGGGGCATTTTGTTCACCACGTTGACATCAGCAAACCGCTCACATAACGCCATACACACTGCCAACTGCCCGGTACAGTTGAAACCGGGATTAATTAGTGAAGAGCACACTTCTCCAGCATACCAGTGGCCATCGAAGGTGAGCATTTGCCCACTGAAGTCAGTTACTAGTCGATTACGACACCAAACTTCAGTCAGGTCAAGATCCTGGTGAGGAAGAATAGCACGCAGTTGAGCTTGTCTGAGACGGTTTCTGACAGTTTGTGCAAACCCACTGTTTCATCAGCTGTCCAGGTGGCTGGTCTCAGACGATCCCGCTGGTGAAGAATCCGGATGTGGAGGTCCTGGACTGGAGTGGTTAAAACGTGGTCTGCGGTTGTGAGGCCAGTTGGACGCCAAATTCTCTAAAATGACGATATGGCATTCAATTCTCTGGCAACAGGTCTGGCAAAAATTCCTGCAGTCAGCATGCCAATTGCACGCTCCCTCAAAACTTGAGACATCTGTGGCATTGTGTCATGTGACAAAACTGCACATTTTTACAGTGACTTTCTATTGTCCACAGCACAAAGTGCACCTGTGTAATGATCATGCTGTTTATTCAGCTTCTTGATATGGCACACCTGTCAGGTAGATGGATTAGCTTGGCAAAGGAGAAATGCTCACTGACAAGGATGTAGACACAGGTGTGGAACATTTAAGGGATCTTTTTATTTCAACTCATCAAACTTGGGACCAACACGTTACATGTTGCGTTTATATTTTTGTTTAGTGTATATATTTAGTGTATATATTTAGTGTATATATTTAGTGTATATATTTAGTGTATATGTTTAGTGTATATATTTAGTGTATATATTTAGTGTATATGTTTAGTGTATATATTTAGTGTATATATTTAGTGTATATGTTTAGTGTATATATTTAGTGTATATATTTAGTGTATATATTTAGTGTATATATTTAGTGTATATATTTTATATTTTATGTACAAGCTGACACATTTTTTCAACTCGTGTGGGGTAATGCTTCTTGCTCTGGCCCCATTCATCCCCAAAGGGATGTGTGTGTGTTTATGTGTTTATGTGTTTGTGTGTATGTGTTTATGTGTTTGTGTGTTTACGTGTTTGTGTGTTTGTGTGTTTGTGTTTATGTGTTTGTGTGTTTGTGTGTTTGTGTGTTTGTGTGTTTGTGTTTATGTGTTTGTGCGTTTGTGCGTTTATGCGTTTGTGTGTTTGTGCGTTTGTGCGTTTATGTGTTTATGTGTTTGTGCGTTTGTGTGTTTATGTGTTTGTGCGTTTGTGTGTTTGTGCGTTTGTGCGTTTGTGTGTTTATGTGTTTGTGCGTTTATGTGTTTGTGCGTTTGTGTGTTTGTGCGTTTGTGTGTGTGTGTGTGCGTGCGTGTGTGTGTGTGTGTTGCGTACCTGCGACAGTATGGCTGCTGGTACAGAAGACCTGGACGGTGGCCTTGAGGGTTTTGATCCTGTAGGTGGAGCTCTGGCTCGTTGCTATTATTTCAAGTGGCCACTAGAGGTCCTCCTAACTCTACTCAGCTGAATGATGTCACTGACGACCCAGCATCGTGGAGAACCAGGCTTCCCTATCGGGGCGTGATCAGCAAGGTTTGGCAAGGTGACACGACTGACTGACATACTAAACCAACCTCTCACACTCAATATGAAAACAACGTTTGATTTTGGGGCGAACTGAACTGTCCCTTTGACTTATGGTACAATCTGATATTATATCATATTCACTGCTGTTCAAAAGTAGATTTAAGTAAAGATATACAATTGATTCTTGTCTAGAGTCTGGCCAGGGTATTTGTACATCAAGCTGCCTCATGCTACAGTAACAGGAGATTGACGAGTGTCCTGTTCTCGTGTCCTGTCCAGGGGGTGTACTGGTACAGCAAGCTGTCTCACAACAGAAACAGGAGATAGACTAGTGTCCTGTCCTGAGGGTGTACTGTACATCAAGCTGTCTCACTACAGAAACAGGAGATATACTAGTGTCCTGTCCAGGGGGTGTCCTGTACATCAAGCTGTCTCACTACAGAAACAGGAGATAGACTAGTATCCTGTCCAGGGGGTGTACTGGTACATCAAGCTGTCTCACTACAGAAACAGGAGATAGAATAGTGTCCCGTCCAGGGGGTGTATACCTTATAACCCCATGTTAAGTCCTCATTCTTGAAGAGTATACCTTATAACCTGGTAGGAGAGACCAGCATTAGGGGTGTGAATAGTTCTGAAGGTTTTCCTGTTGTCCCGGTAGGAGAGACCAGCATTAGTGGTCACGGGGTGTGAATAGTTCTGAAGGTTTTCCTCTTGTCCCAGTAGGAGAGAACAGCATTAGAGGTGTGAATAGTTCTAAAGGTTTTCCTCTTGTCCAGGTAGGAGAGACCAGCATTAGTGGTGCGAATAGTTCTGAAGGTTTTCCTCTTGTCCAGGTAGGAGAGACCAGCATTAGTGGTGTGAATAGTTCTGAAGGTTTTCCTCTGTCCCGGTAGGAGAGACCAGCATTAGGGGTGTGAATAGTTCAGAAGGTTTTCCTCTTGTCCAGATAGGAGAGACCAGCATTAGGGGTGTGAATAGTTCTGAAGGTTTTCCTCTTGTCCAGGTTGGAGAGACCAGCATTAGGGGTGTGAATAGTTCTGAAGGTTTTCCTCTTGTCCAGGTAGGAGAGACCAGCATTAGTGGTCACGGGGTGTGAATAGTTCTGAAGGTTTTCCTCTTGTCCCAGTAGGAGAGAACAGCATTAGAGGTGTGAATAGTTCTAAAGGTTTTCCTCTTGTCCAGGTAGGAGAGACTAGCATTAGTGGTGTGAATAGTTCTGAAGGTTTTCCTCTTGTCCAGGTAGGAGAGACCAGCATTAGGGGTGTGAATAGTTCTGAAGGTTTTCCTCTTGTCCAGGTAGGAGAGACCAGCATTAGTGGTCAAGGGGTGTGAATAGTTCTGAAGGTTTTCCTGTTGTCCAGTTAGGAGAGACCAGCATTAGGGGTGTGAATAGTTCTGAAAGTTTTCCTCTTGTCCAGGTAGGAGAGACCAGCATTAGGGGTGTGAATAGTTCTGAAGGTTTTCCTCTTGTCCAGGTAGGAGAGACCAGCATTCGGGGTGTGAATAGTTCTGAAGGTTTTCCTCTTGTCCAGGTAGGAGAGACCAGCATTCGGGGTGTGAATAGTTCTGAAGGTTTTCCTCTGTCCCGGTAAGAGAGACCAGCATTCGGGGTGTGAATTGTTCTGAAGGTTTTCCTCTTGTCCAGGTAGGTGTGACCACCATTAGTGGTCAAGGGGTGTGAATAGTTCTGAAGGTTTTCCTCTTGTCCCGGTAGGAGAGACCAGCATTAGAGGTGTGAATAGTTCTGAAGGTTTTCCTCTTGTCCAGGTAGGAGAGACCACCATTAGTGGTCAAGGGGTGTGAATAGTTCTGAAGGTTTTCCTCTTGTCCAGTTAGGAGAGACCAGCATAAGGGGTGTGAATTGTTCTTAAGGTTTTCCTCTTGTCCAGGTAGGAGAGACCAGCATTAGAGGTGTGAATAGTTCTGAAGGTTTTCCTCTTGTCCAGGTAGGAGAGACCACCATTAGTGGTCAAGGGGTGTGAATAGTTCTGAAGGTTTTCCTCTTGTCCAGGTAGGAGAGACCAGCATTAGGGGTGTGAATAGTTTTGAAGGTTTCCTCTTGTCCCGGTAGGAGAGACCAGCATTAGGGGTGTGAATAGTTCTGAAGGTTTTTCCTCTGTCCCGGTAGGAGAGACCAGCATTAGGGGTGTGAATAGTTCTGAAGGTTTTCCTCTGTCCCGGTAAGAGAGACCAGCATTAGGGGTGTGAATATTACTGAAGGTTTTCCTCTTGTCCAGGTAGGAGAGACCAGCATTGGAGGTGTGCATAGTTCTGAAGGTTTTCCTCTGTCCCGGTAAGAGAGACCAGCATTAGGGGTGTGAATAGTTCTGAAGGTTTTCCTCTTGTCCAGGTAGGAGAGACCATCATTAGTGGTGTGAATAGTTCTGAAGGTTTTCCTCTTGTCCAGGTAGGAGAGACCAGCATTAGGGGTCAAGGGGTGTGAATAGTTCTGAAGGTTTTCCTCTTGTCCAGGTAGGAGAGACCAGCATTAGGGGTGTGAATAGTTCTGAAGGTTTCCTCTTGTCCCGGTAGGAGAGACCAGCATTAGGGGTGTGAATAGTTCTGAAGGTTTTCCTATTGTCCAGGTAGGAGAGACCAGCATTAGGGGTGCGAATAGTTCTGAAGGTTTTCCTATTGTCCAGGTAGGAGAGACCAGCATTAGGGTTGTGAATAGTTCTGAAGGTTTTCCTCTTGTCCCGGTAGGAGAGACCAGCATTAGGGGTGTGAATAGTTCTGAAGGTTTTCCTCTTGTCCAGGTAGGAGAGACCAGCATTAGTGGTCACGGGGTGTGAATAGTTCTGAAGGTTTTCCTCTTGTCCCAGTAGGAGAGAACAGCATTAGAGGTGTGAATAGTTCTAAAGGTTTTCCTCTTGTCCAGGTAGGAGAGACTAGCATTAGTGGTGTGAATAGTTCTGAAGGTTTTCCTCTTGTCCAGGTAGGAGAGACCAGCATTAGTGGTGTGAATAGTTCTGAAGGTTTTCCTCTTGTCCAGGTAGGAGAGACCAGCATTAGGGGTGTGAATAGTTCTGAAGGTTTTCCTCTTGTCCAGGTAGGAGAGACCAGCATTAGTGGTCAAGGGGTGTGAATAGTTCTGAAGATTTTCCTCTTGTCCAGTTAGGAGAGACCAGCATTAGAGGTGTGAATAGTTCTGAAGGTTTTCCTCTTGTCCAGGTAGGAGAGACCAGCATTAGTGGTGTGAATAGTTCTGAAGGTTTTCCTCTTGTCCAGGTAGGAGAGACCAGCATTAGGGGTGTGAATAGTTCTGAAGGTTTTCCTCTTGTCCAGGTAGGAGAGACCAGCATTAGTGGTCAAGGGGTGTGAATAGTTCTGAAGATTTTCCTGTTGTCCAGTTAGGAGAGACCAGCATTAGGGTGTGAATAGTTCTGAAAGTTTTCCTCTTGTCCAGGTAGGAGAGACCAGCATTAGTGGTGTGAATAGTTCTGAAGGTTTTCCTCTTGTCCAGGTAGGAGAGACCAGCATTCGGGGTGTGAATAGTTCTGAAGGTTTTCCTCTTGTCCAGGTAGGAGAGACCAGCATTCGGGGTGTGAATAGTTCTGAAGGTTTTCCTCTGTCCAGGTAAGAGAGACCAGCATTGTGAATAGTTCTAAAGGTTTTCCTCTTGTCCAGGTAGGAGAGACCAGCATTAGTGGTGTGAATAGTTCTGAAGGTTTTCCTCTTGTCCAGGTAGGAGAGACCAGCATTAGTGGTCAAGGGGTGTGAATAGTTCTGAAGGTTTTCCTCTTGTCCAGTTAGGAGAGACCAGCATTAGGGGTGTGAATAGTTCTTAAGGTTTTCCTCTTGTCCAGGTAGGAGAGACCAGCATTAGGGTGTGAATAGTTCTGAAGGTTTTCCTCTTGTCCAGGTAGGAGAGACCAGCATTAGTGGTCAAGGGGTGTGAATAGTTCTGAAGGTTTTCCTCTTGTCCAGGTAGGAGAGACCAGCATTAGGGGTGTGAATAGTTTTGAAGGTTTCCTCTTGTCCAGGTAGGAGAGACCAGCATTAGGGGTGTGAATAGTTCTGAAGGTTTTCCTCTGTCCCGGTAGGAGAGACCAGCATTAGGGTGTGAATAGTTCTGAAGGTTTTCCTCTTGTCCAGGTAGGAGAGACCAGCATTAGGGTGTGAATAGTTCTGAAGGTTTTCCTCTTGTCCAGGTAGGAGAGACCAGCATTGGAGGTGTGAATAGTTCTGAAGGTTTTCCTCTTGTCCAGGTAGGAGAGACCAGCATTAGGGGTGTGAATAGTTTGAAGGTTTTCCTCTTGTCCAGGTAGGAGAGACCATCATTAGGGGTGTGAATAGTTCTGAAGGTTTTCCTCTTGTCCAGGTAGGAGAGACCAGCATTAGGGGTCAAGGGGTGAATAGTTCTGAAGGTTTTCCTCTTGTCCAGGTAGGAGAGACCAGCATTAGGGGTGTGAATAGTTCTGAAGGTTTTCCTCTTGTCCAGGTAGGAGAGACCAGCATTAGGGGTGTGAATAGTTCTGAAGGTTTTCCTCTTGTCCAGGTAGGAGAGACCAGCATTAGGGGTGTGAATAGTTCTGAAGGTTTTCCTATTGTCCAGGTAGGAGAGACCAGCATTAGGGGTGTGAATAGTTCTGAAGGTTTTCCTCTTGTCCCGGTAGGAGAGACCAGCATTAGGGGTGTGAATAGTTCTGAAGGTTTTCCTCTTGTCCAGGTAGGAGAGACCAGCATTAGTGGTCAGGGGTGTGAATAGTTCTGAAGGTTTTCCTCTTGTCCAGTAGGAGAGACCAGCATTAGGGTGTGAATAGTTCTTAAAGGTTTTCCTCTTGTCCAGGTAGGAGAGACTAGCATTAGTGGTGTGAATAGTTCTGAAGGTTTTCCTCTTGTCCAGGTAGGAGAGACCAGCATTAGTGGTGTGAATAGTTCTGAAGGTTTTCCTCTTGTCCAGGTAGGAGAGACCAGCATTAGGGGTGTGAATAGTTCTGAAGGTTTTCCTCTTGTCCAGGTAGGAGAGACCAGCATTAGTGGTCAAGGGGTGTGAATAGTTCTGAAGATTTTCCTGTTGTCCAGTTAGGAGAGACCAGCATTAGGGGTGTGAATAGTTCTGAAAGTTTTCCTCTTGTCCAGGTAGGAGAGACCAGCATTAGGGGTGTGAATAGTTCTGAAGGTTTTCCTCTTGTCCAGGTAGGAGAGACCAGCATTGGGGTGTGAATAGTTCTGAAGGTTTTCCTCTGTCCCGGTAAGAGAGACCAGCATTCGGGGTGTGAATTGTTCTTAAGGTTTTCCTCTTGTCCAGGTAGGAGAGACCAGCATTAGAGGTGTGAATAGTTCTGAAGGTTTTCCTCTTGTCCAGGTAGGAGAGACCAGCATTAGGGGGGTGTGAATAGTTCTGAAGGTTTTCCTCTTGTCCAGGTAGGAGAGACCAGCATTGGGGTGTGAATAGTTCTGAAGGTTTTCCTCTTGTCCCGGTAGGAGAGACCAGCATTGGGGTGTGAATAGTTCTGAAGGTTTTCCTATTGTCCAGGTAGGAGAGACCAGCATTAGAGGTGTGAATAGTTCTGAAGGTTTTCCTCTTGTCCAGGTAGGAGAGACCAGCATTAGTGGTGTGAATAGTTCTAAAGGTTTTCCTCTTGTCCAGGTAGGAGAGACCAGCATTAGGGGTCACGGGGTGTGAATAGTTCTGAAGGTTTTCCTCTTGTCCAGGTAGGAGAGACCAGCATTAGGGGTGTGAATAGTTCTGAAGGTTTTCCTCTTGTCCAGTAGGAGAGACCAGCATTAGGGGTGTGAATAGTTCTGAAGGTTTTCCTCTTGTCCAGGTAGGAGAGACCAGCATTAGGGGTGTGAATAGTTCTGAAGGTTTTCCTCTTGTCCAGGTAGGAGAGACCAGCATTAGGGTGTGAATAGTTCTGAAGGTTTTCCTCTTGTCCAGGTAGGAGAGACCAGCATTAGGGGTGTGAATAGTTCTGAAGGTTTTCCTCTTGTCCAGGTAGGAGAGACCAGCATTAGTGGTCAAGGGGTGTGAATAGTTCTGAAGGTTTTCCTCTTGTCCCAGTTAGGAGAGACCAGCATTAGGGGTGTGAATAGTTCTGAAAGTTTTCCTCTTGTCCAGGTAGGAGAGACCAGCATTAGGGTGTGAATAGTTCTGAAGGTTTTCCTCTTGTCCAGGTAGGAGAGACCAGCATTAGTGGTGTGAATAGTTCTGAAGGTTTTCCTCTTGTCCAGGTAGGAGAGACCAGCATTCGGGGTGTGAATTGTTCTTAAGGTTTTCCTCTTGTCCAGGTAGGAGAGACCAGCATTAGAGGTGTGAATAGTTCTGAAGGTTTTCCTCTTGTCCAGGTAGGAGAGACCAGCATTAGGGGTGTGAATAGTTCTGAAGGTTTTCCTCTTGTCCAGGTAGGAGAGACCAGCATTGGAGGTGTGAATAGTTCTGAAGGTTTTCCTCTTGTCCAGGTAGGAGGTCAAGGGGTGTGAATAGTTCTGAAGGTTTTCCTTGTCCAGGTAGGAGAGACCAGCATTAGGGGTGTGAATAGTTTTGAAGGTTTCCTCTTGTCCAGGTAGGAGAGACCAGCATTAGGGGTGTGAATAGTTCTGAAGGTTTTTCCTCTGTCCCGGTAGGAGAGACCAGCATTAGGGGTGTGAATAGTTCTGAAGGTTTTCCTCTGTCCCGGTAAGAGAGACCAGCATTAGGGGTGTGAATATTACTGAAGGTTTTCCTCTTGTCCAGGTAGGAGAGACCAGCATTGGAGGTGTGCATAGTTCTGAAGGTTTTCCTCTGTCCTGGTAAGAGAGACCAGCATTAGGGGTGTGAATAGTTCTGAAGGTTTTCCTCTTGTCCAGGTAGGAGAGACCATCATTAGTGGTGTGAATACTTCTGAAGGTTTTCCTCTTGTCCAGGTAGGAGAGACCAGCATTAGGGGTCAAGGGGTGTGAATAGTTCTGAAGGTTTTCCTCTTGTCCAGGTAGGAGAGACCAGCATTAGGGGTGTGAATAGTTCTGAAGGTTTTCCTCTTGTCCCGGTAGGAGAGACCAGCATTAGGGGTGTGAATAGTTCTGAAGGTTTTCCTCTTGTCCAGGTAGGAGAGACCAGCATTAGGGGTGTGAATAGTTCTGAAGGTTTTCCTCTTGTCCAGGTAGGAGAGACCAACATTAGTGGTGTGAATAGTTCTGAAGGTTTTCCTCTTGTCCAGGTAGGAGAGACCAGCATTAGGGGTGTGAATAGTTCTGAAGGTTTCCTCTTGTCCCGGTAGGAGAGACCAGCATTAGGGGTGTGAATAGTTCTGAAGGTTTTTCCTCTGTCCCGGTAGGAGAGACCAGCATTAGGGGTGTGAATAGTTCTGAAGGTTTTCCTCTGTCCCGGTAAGAGAGACCAGCATTAGGGGTGTGAATATTACTGAAGGTTTTCCTCTTGTCCAGGTAGGAGAGACCAGCATTAGGGGTGTGAATACTTCTGAAGGTTTTCCTCTTGTCCAGGTAGGAGAGACCAGCGTTAGGGGTGTGATTAGTTCTGAAGGTTTTCCTCTTGTCCAGGTAGGAGAGACCTGCATTAGGGGTGTGAATAATTCTGAAGGTTTTCCTCTTGTCCAGGTAGGAGAGACCAACATTAGTGGTGTGAATAGTTCTGAAGGTTTTCCTCTTGTCCAGGTAGGAGAGACCAGCATTAGGGGTGTGAATAGTTCTGAAGGTTTCCTCTTTTCCCGGTAGGAGAGACCAGCATTAGGGGTGTGAATAGTTCTGAAGGTTTTCCTCTGTCCCGGTAGGAGAGACCAGCATTAGGGGTGTGAATAGTTCTGAAGGTTTTCCTCTGTCCCGGTAAGAGAGACCAGCATTAGGGGTGTGAATATTACTGAAGGTTTTCCTCTTGTCCAGGTAGGAGAGACCAGCATTGGAGGTGTGAATAGTTCTGAAGGTTTTCCTCTTGTCCAGGTAGGAGAGACCAGCATTAGGGGTGTGAATAGTTCTGAAGGTTTTCCTGTTGTCCAGGTAGGAGAGACCAGCGTTAGGGGTGTGAATAGTTCTGAAGGTTTTTCCTCTTGTCCAGGTAGGAGAGACCAGCATTAGGGGTGTGAATAGTTCTGAAGGTTTTCCTCTTGTCCAGGTAGGAGAGACCAGCATTGGAGGTGTGAATAGTTCTGAAAGTTTTCCTCTTGTCCAGGTAGGAGAGACCAGCATTAGGGGTGTGAATAGTTCTGAAGGTTTTCCTGTTGTCCAGGTAGGAGAGACCAGCATTAGGGGTGTGAATAGTTCTGAAGGTTTTCCTCTTGTCCAGGTAGGAGAGACCAACATTAGTGGTGTGAATAGTTCTGAAGGTTTTCCTCTTGTCCAGGTAGGAGAGACCAGCATTAGGGGTGTGAATAGTTCTGAAGGTTTTCCTATTGTTCAGGTAGGAGAGACCAGCATTAGTGGTCAAGGGGTGTGAATAGTTCTGAAGGTTTTCCTCTTGTCCAGGTAAGACAGACCAGTATTAGGGGTGTGAATATTTCTGAAGGTTTTCCTCTTGTCCAGGTAAGAGAGACCAGCATTAGTGGTCAAGGGGTGTGAATAGTTCTGAAGGTTTTCCTCTTGTCCAGGTCGGAGAGACCAGCATTAGGGATGTGAATAGTTCTGAAGGTTTTCCTCTTGTCCAGGTAAGAGAGACCAGCATTAGGGGTGTGAATATTTCTGAAGGTTTTCCTCTTGTCCAGGTAGGAGAGACCAGCATTAGGGGTGTGAATAGTTCTGAAGGTTTTCCTCTGTCCAGAACGAGTCTGTAATACCAACATGTTTCAAGCAGACCACCATCGTCTCTGTGCCTAAGAACACTAAGGTAACCTGCTAAAATGACAGCCGACCTTTTAACCTTTTAACCTTTTAACCTTTTAAGTCAGTTCAATAAAGGTTCAATTAAAAATTTAAAAATATGACCGCCAAGTACTTTGGATCTACGAACCGTAACGCTCACATCTGTAGCCATGCTTTAAAGGCTGGTCATGGCTCACATCAACACCACCATCCCAGACACTGGGGGCGGTAGCCTAGTGGTTAGAGCGTTGGTCTAGTAACCGTAAGGCAAGAACGAATCCCGAGCTGACAATGTAAAAATCTGTTGGTTTAAAGGGCTTATAAGCATTTAATGGAAAAGTTTAAACCGGCTGTATTCGGCAGTAACAGGGTTGACGATTTCTTCTTAAAAATCAGCCATAAATCCTCTTGTTACGGGGGAAATTGAAGTTTGTTTGCAACAGGGAGTGGCAATAAAACGCTTCACAACAACAACAAAAAGGAAACTGTTAATTGTTTATGGTGCATTGAACAAGCAACAGTGTTAAAACCACCACTACCCTTCGTATTATTGGTCAATGTGCATTCATTGGAAAACAAACTGGACAATCTACGATTAAGACTATCCTACCAACGGGACATTAAAAACTGCAATATCTTATGTTTCACTGAGACGTGGCTAAACGACGACACAGATCATATAGAGTTGGCTTCTCTGTGCATCGGCAGGACAGAGCTTCTACGTCTGGTAAGACGAGGGACAGGGATGTGTGTCTAATTGTCAATAACTGCTGGTGCGCGATTTCTAATATTAAAGAAGTCTCGAGGTTTTGCTTGCCTGACCTCATGATAAGCTGTAGACTACACTATCTACCAAGAGAGTTTTCATCTATATTATTCATAGCCGTCGATTTACCACCACAAACTGTAGACTGCACTCAATGAGCTGTATAAAAAAAACCACTGCCCCCAATTATTAATGAACATGCACCTGTGGAATGGTCGCGTTAAGACACTAACAGCTTACAGACGGTAGGCAATGAAGGTCACAGTTATGAAAAACTTAGGACACTAAAGAGGCCTTTCTACTGACTCTGAAAAACACCAAAAGAAAAATGCCCAGGGTCCCTGCTCATCTGCGTGAACGTGCCTTAGGCATGCTGCAAGGAGGCATGAAGACTGGAATAATGGAAACATTTTACATTAAATTATTATTACAGATTAATTTAAGGTACTTAGGTGATATACAAACAGTAATGCATTTTGAAATAATCCGTCTTTACATCACGCAGTATGACATGATGATCCAAGAGTTTATGGTATAACAGGATGATCCTAACCCAGTGGTACACGAGGAAGAATAACAGACAGATAGACAATATGGACTGGACACACAGTCCAACCAGTGTTGGCTCAACTCCTCATCTAGATCACGGTGACCAACAACAAGAAGAAGCTGTTCTCTCCTAGTGTTTGGTCTGTTTTGGTCAGTTGAAATGATGACAGCTGCCCATGACCCCTGTGTCACCCCTGCCCCTGCAGCTTGGGCCAGAAAACACTAGGAGTTGTGTCAGATTGTTAAAACGATGATATCTACTGTACGTCTGACCTTCGCTGCCTGTTTCGTTCTTGTCTATTTCGTCTCTGGCGCATTTATTTGATAGCAGCAAGCTGCCCTCTTAGAGGTGATAAGCGTTGCACTACGGAGGCCAGGGGATGAGCTTGTGTTTGTACAAATACGCCTGTGTGTGTGTGTGTGTGTGTGTGTGTGTGTGTGTGTGTGTGTGTGTGTGTGTGTGTGTGTGTGTGTGTGTGTGTGTGTGTGTGTGTGTGTGTGTGTGTGTGTGTGTGTGTGTGTGTGTGTGTGTGTGTGTGTGTGTGTGTGTGTGTGTGTGTGTGTGTTTGAGAGCGATAGAGAACATACATATTTATGAATACCCTACTTATGAGATGTCAGACACACACTTACACATGGTGATGATGATGTACTTACTACAAACGTAGGTCAGAGTTCATGGTAAGCTAAAAAGTCAGTACTTTCTCTCTGGCATGCCTAAAAATGGACTTGTGGAGTGTGATGGAGTAATAGTGGTGTTACTGTAATAAATGTCTCAGGAGGAAGTGGTTTTACTGTAATAGATGTCTCAGGAGGAAGTGGTGTTACCGTAATAGATGTCTCAGGAGGAAATGGTGTTACCGTAATAGATGTCTCAGGAGGAAGTGGTGTTACCGTAATAGATGTCTCAGGAGGAAGTGGTGTTACCGTAATAGATGTCTCGGGAGGAAGTGGTGTTACCGTAATAGATGTCTCAGGAGGAAGTGGTGTTACCGTAATAGATGTCTCAGGAGGAAGTGGTGTTACTGTAATAGATGTCTCAGGAGGAAGTGGTGTTACTGTAATAGATGTCTCAGGAGGAAGTGGTGTTACCGTAATAGATGTCTCAGGAGGAAGTGGTGTTACCTTAATAAATGTCTCAGGAGGAAGTGGTGTTACTGTAATAGATGTCTCAGGAGGAAGTGGTGTTACCGTAATAGATGTCTCAGGAGGAAGTGGTGTTACCGTAATAGATGTCTCAGGAGGAAGTGGTGTTACCGTAATAGATGTCTCGGGAGGAAGTGGTAGATGTGTCTCTAAAGAAGACCAGTACATATAACTAATATTACAGTTGTTAGTTGTGAGTCAGTCAGTTTGGTTGATAATCCTAAAGCCTCAAGCTTAAAAACCTCAAAGATCTCATAAATTCCCTCCTACAATGGTGTTACAGTGAAGACAATAACAAGATTAAAAAAAGCACCATTCACCATTCATATGATCATTTAACATAAAGATGCCTGAGGTGGGTTTCCATCAGATAAAAGGTTGTCCCTGATGACATAGCTAATAACTTGCTCACTTACGTTTTCCTGTACCCGAATAAAGAAGACGAGATTAATGTTTCCATTGCATTTCCACTCTACCCCCCCAAAAAATGTCACACAAACTGTTGAGATAAATGGCAAACTTGACTTGGTTTTCGTGCTCTCGGAACCGTTGCTCGAGACGACAGTTGGCTGTAAATTGCAACGTCTATACTGTGAGACGCCTAAGACAGCGCTACAGGGAGACAAGACGGACAAGCTGATCGTCCTCGCAGTGGCAGATCACGTGTAACAACACCTGCACAGGATCAGTACATCTGAACATCACACCTGCGGGGTCAGGTACGGGATGGAAACAACAACTGCCCGAGATACACCAGGAACGCACAATCCCTCCATCAGTGCTCAGACTGTCCACAATAAGCTGAGAGAGGCTGGACTGGGGGCTTGTAGGCCTGTTGTAAGGCAGGCCCTCACCAGAAACCATCAGTGCTCAGACTGTCCGCAATAGGCTGAGAGAGGCTGGACTGGGGGCTTGTAGGCCTGTTGTAAGGCAGGTCCTCACCAGACATCACCGGCATCAACGTCACCTATGGGCACAAACCCACCGTCGCCGGACATCGTCGACGGACGGGGGTCAAAATAGTGCTCTTCAACGGGTTGCGGTTTTGTCTCACCAGGGTCGATGGTCGGATTTGCGTTTATCATCGAAGGAATGAGCGTTACACCGAGGCCTGTACTCTGGAGCGGGATCGATTTGGAGGTAGAGGGTCCGTCATGGTGTGGTGGTGTGTCACAGCGTTATCGGACTGAGCTTGTTGTCATTGCAGGCAATCTCAATGCTGTGCGTTACAGGGAAGACATCCTCCTCCCTCATGTAGTACCCTTCCTGCAGGCTCATCCTGACATGACCCTCCAGCATGACAATGCCACCAGCCATACTGCAAGTTCTGTGCGTCTGTGCGTGATTTCCTGCAAGACAGGATTGTCAGTGTTCTGCCATGGCCAGCGAAGAGCCCGGATTTCAATCCCATTGAGCACGTCTGGGACCTGTTGGATCGGAGGGTGAGGGTTAGGGCCATTCCCCCCAGAAATGTCCAGGAACTTGCAGGTGCCTTGGTGGAAGAGTTGGGTAACATCTCACAGCAAGAACTGGCAAATCTGGTGCAGTCTGAGGAGGAGATGCACTGCAGTACTTAATGCAGCTGGTGGTCACTCCAGATACTGACTGTTACTTTTGATTTTGACCCCCCTTTGTTCAGGGACACATTATTCCATTTCTGTTAGACACATGTCTGTGGAACTTGTTCAGTTTATGTCTCAGCTGTTGAATCTTATGTTCATACAAATATTTACACATGTTAAGTTTGCTGAAAATAAACCCAGTTGACAGTGAGAGGACGTTTCTTTTTTTGTTGAGTTTATATAGCAGCCTTTCAGAAGCTTGGCTTCACACAGCCTGTCAGCACACTTTGTAGTGTCCATGCAGTCCTATATCCAGCCGGTTGAAACCAGAAATCCGCCAACCTGACCGCTCTGCATTGTCCTGAAGGACACCGGTGCCACGTTTTGTTTCACAGTGCAATAATAACACTGGAATGGACAAATATGCTGTTTTAGAATGGTGGGAGGTGTCATGTCCCCTCGTCTCCTGTGAAAGTTTCCCCCCTGAAGACTTTACTCTTTCATATACAGCATGACTGCTTGTTTCTATACAGCATGACTACTTGTTTATGTACAGCATGACTACTTGTTTATGTACAGCATGACTACTTGTTTCTATACAGCATGACTACTTGTTTATGTACAGCATGACTACTTGTTTCTATACAGCATGACTACATGTTTCTATACAGCATGACTACTTGTTTATATACAGCATGACTACTTGTTTCTATACAACATGACTACTTGTTTCTATACAACATGACTACTTGTTTCTATACAGCATGACTACTTGTTTCTATACAGCATGACTACTTGTTTCTATACAACATGACTACTTGTTTCTATACAGCATGACTACTTGTTTCTATACAGCATGACTTCACTTGTTTATATACAGCATGACTACTTGTTTATGTACAACATGACTTTACTCACATTGTAAGGATCGACGCTGGTTGAGACAAGAAGCAGGTAGAGGGAGTGAACATTTAATGGCAACGGATAGGACAGCATCTGGACATGAACACATAACAACATTAATGCAGCCACAGGGAACAAACGGCGGAGCGGACCATTATAGACGGGGCAATCAACAAAGGGAAGGAGTCCAGGTGAGCTGCTGCGCGTAATGATGGTGACAGGTGTGCGTAATGAAGGGCACACGAGCGCCAGAGAGGGAGAGCAGGAGCAGGCGTGACACACATACAATACAAACTGTGGATAGAAACGTGGTTACAGACTCTTCCCAAAAGCTAACTTAAAAACACCATGGTACTTATCGTAAGAATAGGGTGTCATGCAGGTGAAAGAGGACCCAAAAGCGACTTGGCGAAAACAGAGTCTTTAATCCAGTAAAGTAAATACAAACAAAAAACACAACTTTCACTCGAAATGACGAGGACAAACTGGAGACTCGATCTTGAACAGCAGGTGAACAGCAGGTTGCCTCGGGAAGGCACTTGAACCAGACAGACTCAGACACCTGCTCACCACGCAGCATCTGAGGAAAACACGACACGACAGGGCGATACACAAACACAGCACGGTGAATTCTAGACAAGGAACCGACAGGACAGGAACGGAACACAAAGGAAGAAATAGGGACTCTAATCAGGGGAAAGGATCGGGAACAGGTGTGGGAAGACTAAATGATTGATTAGGGGAATAGGAACAGCTGGGAGCAGGAACTTTCCTCGATCTAAAGAAGAGAAGCCCCAGCGAGAGAGTGAGAGAGGGAGGGGGAGAGAGAGGGATAGAAAGAGGGAAAGAACCTAATAAGACCAGCAGAGGGAAACGAATAGAATGGGAAGCACAGGGACAAGACAAGATAATAAATGACAAAACATGACATAGGGGTGTTAACCCTGGTGTCCTGACTCTCTGAGGTCATTAAAGATCCCATGGTACTTATCGTAAGAATAGGGGTGTTAACCACGGTGTCCTGGCTAAATTCCCAATCCGGCCCTCAAAGCATCACGGTCACCTAATCATCCCTAGTTTATGATTGGCTCATTCATCCCCCTCCTCTCCCCTGTATTAATTCCCCAGATCGTTGCTGTAAATGAGAACATGTTCTCAGTCAACCTACCTGGTAAAATAACGAACAAAAAAACCTCCTGGTGTAGGTGTTCCATCATCCCTCACCACCAAACCCTTTTTAGTACCGATTTCACTGGCTGGTTGTCCCTTGTGTGTTGTTTCTACACCTTTAGTGGACCAGTCCCTTGCCTCCTCCCCTAACATAACATAACATCATACTCGCTCTATTCTCAGTTTCCGATTCAAGCACTGGAAAACCAACTACTGGGTTCCGGGACAATCACACACATCACAGCACCACTCCCCATCACTGTGGGACGTCTGCACCAAGAAAACCTTCCCTTCCTCATCATCCAGGTACAAAGTCATCCTCTGCCTCCTGTGGCTCCAATGCCACGACACCACCATCTCCTGGTCGAGTATGGAGATCACGGCCTGGGCACCCAGATGTCGGAAAACCTGCTTTGCCTTACCCTGTGGTTCCACGTCGGATGAGAGTCCTGTGGTTGCCCTCCAGGCTGACATCCCAGAGGTTTACCAGGATCTCTGGGAGGTTTTCTCCAAGACGCGCGCCACCTGTCTCCCTCCTCATCGCCCCTGGAACTGTGCCATTGACCTGCTAACAGATCCTGCACTTCCGCACAACCCCCTGTCAGTGGCTGAAACCAATGCTTTAGAGGAATACACCCAGGAGGCTCTCCAACAGGGTTTCATCCATCCACCTCCCCTGCGTCGGAACGTTTCTTCTTCGTGGTCAAGAAGTCAGGTGGTCGTGTATATCGACGACCTCCTGATCTACTCGGCCACCTTGGAGGAGCACATAGTCCTGGAACAACTCCTGCAGAAACATCTGTCCTGGAGATCCATCTGTTCTGGAGTGCCATCTGTCCTGGAGATCCATCTGTTCTGGAGAACCATCTACCATCTGTTCTGGAGAACCATCTACCATCTGTTCTGGAGAACCATCTACCATCTGTCCTGGAGAACCATTATTATCTGTTCTGGAGAACCATCTGTCCTGGAGAACCATCTGTCCTGGAGAACCATCTACCATCTGTCCTGGAGAACCATCTGTCCTGGAGAACAATCTACCATCTGTTCTGGAGAACCATCTGTCCTGGAGAACCATCTGTTCTGGAGAACCATCTGTCCTGGAGAACCATCTGTCCTGGAGAGCCATCTACCATCTGTTCTGGAGAACCATCTGTTCTGGAGAACCATCTGTCCTGGAGAACCATCTGTCCTGGAGAGCCATCTACCATCTGTTCTGGAGAACCATCTGTCCTGGAGAACCATCTGTCCTGGAGAACCATCTACCATCTGTTCTGGAGAACCATCTGTCCTGGAGAACCATCTGTTCTGGAGAACCATCTGTCCTGGAGAACCATCTGTTCTGGAGAACCATCTGTTCTGGAGAACCATCTGTCCTGGAGAACCATCTGTCCTGGAGAACCATCTACCATCTGTTCTGGAGAACCATCTGTCCTGGAGAACCATCTGTTCTGGAGAACCATCTACCATCTGTTCTGGAGAACCATCTGTTCTGGAGAACCATCTGTTCTGGAGAACCATCTGTTCTGGAGAGCCATCTGTCCTGGAGATCCATCTGTCCTGGAGATCCATCTGTCTTGGAGATCCATCTGTTCTGGAGATCCATCTGTTCTGGAGAACCATCTGTTCTGGAGAACCATCTGTTCTGGAGTGCCATCTGTCCTGGAGAGCCATCTGTCCTGGAGATCCATCTGTCTTGGAGATCCATCTGTTCTGGAGATCCATCTGTTCTCCATCTGTTCTGATAACCATCTTCTGAGCCAGAATCCATCTTGATCCATCTGTCTTGGATCCAGAACCATCTGTTCTGGAGAACCATCTGTTCTGGAGAACCATCTGGTCTGGAGAGCCATCTGTCCTGGAGATCCATCTGTCTTGGAGATCCATCTGTTCAACTAACTATCGGATCTCACACTCTTTCACGTTTCCCTCCTCAGGCCGGTGGTTCCTGGTCCTGTGGCTGATGCCGTCCTCCATGAGACCCCTCGTGGACATCGAGGGAAGCACGCCTTTGTTGTCAGATCCCTCCACCCCTCGTGGACATCGAGGGAAGCACGCCTATGCTGTCAGATCCCTCTATGGTTACTGAGTCTGACCTTCCATGTTGTTCTAATGGCATCCTGTCTCTATTACCAGGCTATGGTTACTGAGTCTGACCATTGTTAATAACTTCCTTTATTTAAATGATTTGATTTTGACAAGGTGTTGTGCTCATTTGATAACTATATTTAGAATTTGGGGACATTGAAGTTTGTGATTCAATTAAATTAATTTTGGCCAAAAATGTGTGGATATATTGGCCGTATCAAACTGAACAGATTATTTTATATTTACTTTTTCTGCCTCTCTCACTCTTGTTTTATTTTCTCTCTGTCTCTCTCTCTCTGTCTCTCTCTCTCTGTCTCTCTCTCTCTGTCTCTCTCTCTCTCTCTCTCTCTCTCTCTCTCTCTGTCTCTCTCTCTATCGCTGTCTCTCTCTCTCTGTCTCTCTCTCTCTGTCTCTCTCTCTCATGTCTCTCTATCGCTGTCTCTCTCTCTCCTATCTTTCTCTAGCTGTCTGTCTCTCTCCTATCTTTCTCTAGCTGTCTGTCTCTCTCCTATCTCTCTTTATCTGTCTGTCTCTCTCCTATCTCTCTTTATCTGTCTGTCTCTCTCCTATCTTTCTCTAGCTGTCTGTCTCTCTCCTATCTTTCTCTCGCTGTCTGTCTCTCTCCTATCTCTCTTTATCTGTCTGTTTCAATCTTTGTATCTCTGTCTGTATCTCTTTTCTCAATAGTTCTCTCCTTTTCTCTCTCTCTCTATCTCTCTCCAGGTCCCCCCTGCCTCCCTTCCTCAGTCCCTCTCTCGTTCTCCCCCCCCTCTCTGCCTCCCTTCCTTCCTTCCTCCGCCCCCCCTCTCTCTCT
Organism: Oncorhynchus gorbuscha; assembly: GCF_021184085.1. Taxonomy (NCBI): domain Eukaryota; kingdom Metazoa; phylum Chordata; class Actinopteri; order Salmoniformes; family Salmonidae; genus Oncorhynchus; species Oncorhynchus gorbuscha. Next base: position 3,626,921 of record NC_060184.1, read on the forward strand.
CTCTCTCTCTCTCTCTCTCTCTCTCTCTCTCTCTCTCTCTCTCTCTCTCTCTCTCTCTCTCTCCCTCTCTCTCTCTCTCTCTCTCTCTCTCTCCCTCACTGCCTTCCTTCCTCCGCCCCCCCCTCTCTCTCTCTCTCTCTCCCCCTCTCTGCCTCCCTTCCTCTGTCCCTCTCTCTCCCAGTTTCCCTCCATCTTGTATCCAGTCCTAGGGTTAGTTAGGGTTAGTTAGGTCAATAACACAGTTGGGTGAATAACAGGCTGTTTGTTGACCACAGTGACTTCATGTCCTATTCCCAGACTGACTGGCCTTCATGTCCTATTCCCAGACTGACTGGCCTTAATGTCCTATTCCCAGACTGACTGGCCTTAATGTCCTATTCCCAGACTGACTGGCCTTAATGTCCTATTCCCAGACTGACTGGCCTTAACGTCCTATTCCCAGACTGACTGGCCTTAATGTCCTATTCCCAGACTGACTGGCCTTCATGTCCTATTCCCAGACTGACTGGCCTTCATGTCCTATTCCCAGACTGACTGGCCTTAATGTCCTATTCCCAGACTGACTGGCCTTCATGTCCTATTCCCAGACTGACTGGCCTTAATGTCCTATTCCCAGACTGACTGGCCTTAATGTCCTATTCCCAGACTGACTGGCCTTAATGTCCTATTCCCAGACTGACTGGCCTTAATGTCCTATTCCCAGACTGACTGGCCTTAATGTCCTATTCCCAGACTGACTGGCCTTAATGTCCTATTCCCAGACTGACTGGCCTTAATGTCCTATTCCCAGACTGACTGGCCTTAATGTCCTATTCCCAGACTGACTGGCCTTAATGTCCTATTCCCAGACTGACTGGCCTTAATGTCCTATTCCCAGACTGACTGGCCTTAATGTCCTATTCCCAGACTGACTGGCCTTAATGTCCTATTCCCCAGACTGACTGGCCTTAATGTCCTATTCCCAGACTGACTGGCCTTAATGTCCTATTCCCAGACTGACTGGCCTTAATGTCCTATTCCCAGACTGACTGGCCTTAATGTCCTATTCCCAGACTGACTGGCCTTAATGTCCTATTCCCAGACTGACTGGCCTTCATGTCCCAGAGACGTTTATTGAGATTTAAAAAAGGAGAGATCTGTTCTGTGTCTATTAAACTAAAAGGACCAGTCTGGTGAAATAAACTGTTGTTGTTATCTCTCTCTGTTCAAGAAGAGGAGAGTGCACACACACATACACACACACGCACACACGCACGCACGCACGCACGCACGCACACACGCACACACGCACACACACACGCACACACACACGCACACACACACGCACACACGCACGCACACACGCACACACGCACACACGCACACACGCACGCACACACACACACACAAGCACACACACATGCACACACACATGCACACACACGTTTCATAATGAGGGGTCTTGGGTATGTATCCCAAACCATAACAGAGAGGATAATGGCTGAGGGGACGCTCGTTAAAATAGCCTGGCACAGATCTGTTTGCATTAGCTCCCTTACTATCTCTCCCACCCACCTTCTCTCTCTCTGTTTGCATTAGCTCCCTTACTATCTCTCTCACCCACCCACCTTCTCTCTCTCTGTTTGCATTAGCTCCCTTACTATCTCTCTCACCCACCTTCTCTCTCTCTGTTTGCATTAGCTCCCTTACTATCTCTCTCACCCACCTTCTCTCTCTCTGTTTGCATTAGCTCCCTTTCTATCTCTCTCACCCACCCACCTTCTCTCTCTCTGTTTGCATTAGCTCCCTTTCTATCTCTCTCACCCACCTTCTCTCTCTCTGTTTGCATTAGCTCTCTTACTATCTCTCTCACCCACCCACCCATTCTCTCCCAGCCTCTCCCACCCACCCATCCATTCTCACCCACCCACCACCCACCCATTCTTTCCCAGCCTGTCCCACCCACCCACCTTCTCATTTACCCACCCACCCATTCTCTCCCAGCCTCTCCCACCCACCCATCCATTCTCTCCCACCCTCTCCCACCCACCCACACTCACCCACCCACTCTCTCTCACTCACCCATTCTCTCCCAGGGGGCCCATGTCTGTGTTCAAATTCAACAGCCGAGTAGGTGGGGCGGGGGCCCATGTCTGTGTTCAAATTCAACAGACATGCATCATATTGACTAGCCTCATTTCCAACTAGCTCATTTCCAATTTCATTAATTTCTCTAAACTCTGAATAGAACCAGAACGGAGTTATAGACCTACTCAGACTGGTTATAGACAGACAATCACATTCAACCTAATGGAGTTATAGACCTACTCAGGCTGGTTATAGACCTACTCAGACTGGTGATAGGCCTACTCAAGCAGGTTATAGATCTCCTCAGGCTGGTGATAGACCTCCTCAGGCTGGTTATAGACCTACTCAGGCTGGTTATAGACCTATTCAGGCTGGTGATAGGCCTACTCAGGCTGGTTATAGATCTCCTCAGGCTGGTTATAGACCTACTCAGGCTGGTTATATACCTATTCAGGCTGGTGATAGGCCTACTCAGGCTGGTTATAGACCTACTCAGGCTGGTTATAGATCTCCTCAGGCTGGTGATAGGCCTATTCAGGCTGGTTATAGATCTCCTCAGGCTGGTGATAGGCCTACTCGGGCTGGTTATAGACCTACTCAGACTGGTGATAGGCCTACTCAGGCTGGTTATAGATCTCCTCAGGCTGGTTATAGACCTACTCAGGCTGGTTATAGACCTACTCAGGCTGGTTATAGACCTACTCAGGCTGGTTATAGACCTATTCAGGCTGGTTATAGATCTCCCCAGGCTGGTTATAGATCTCCTCAGGCTGGTTATAGACCTCCTCAGGCTGGTAATAGACCTATTCAGGCTGGTGATAGGCCTACTCAGGCTGGTTATAGTCAGACTATCACATTCAACCTCTACTGTAAACCTTATAGTCCATCTATCTTATTTAAAAAGGAATGAAGACAGAAACAGATCATTTGGTTAAATTTCTGCATATTTATTAACGAAAAAACAAAGTGATGTAACACATATTAATGAAATCAAACCGCCTAGTAAATACACCCACACTTTTCAAATGTTAAAATCAAAAAGCTATTGAACAGAAAAACGTGGACAGTCCTGGGCTGTAAATTCAGAACCGTTGGACAGTGGTTTGATTTATATGCTGATTCGGTGAGTGAGTTTATAAGGAAGTGCTTTGGAGATGTTGTACCCACTGTGGCATTCGCACAAAAGTGAAAGCACGAACCCCCACATTTAACCATGGAAAGAGGACTGGGAATATGGCAGAATATCAACAGTGTAGTTATTCCCTTCGCAAGGTAATCAAACAAGCGAAATGTTGGTATAGGGACAAAGTGGAGTCGCAATTCAACGGCTCAGACAGGAGACATATGTGGCAGGGTCTACAGGAAATCACAGACTACAAAAAGAAAACCACGGACACCGAAGTCTTGCTTCCAGACAAACTGAACAACTTCTTTGCTGAACAACTGAACAACTTCTGTAATCATGAAGTGCTTTGAGAGACGAGTCAAGGATCATATCACCTCCACCTTACCTGCCACCCTCACCGCAATTTGCATACCGCCCCAATAGGTCCACAGACAATGGAATCACCATCACACTGCCCTTCCCATCAGTACACAACCCCTTTGACGTAATTTCTGGTCACAACTTGTGGACTGGTTTACGTGCTACTGTGCAGTTTGTTGCTAACGTTGCTTTGCTACTTGCCAAATTTACATTTGTACCTTTTAATCATCATCATCTGAAAGTTGTAAATTCTTGCTTATCTTCACGAACCCTGGCTAACAAGTTGAATCAGAAATACAAAATTGGGATTTATTATTTATTTACGAAATACCTAACTAATCACACAGAATTACATACACACAGAATTAATCATATCTTGATTACAAATGATGTCATAAAGGAAAACGTCCCTAGCGGATGGAACAGATATGACAGCTGGTTACACAAAGAAAAGTGGGTTGGGTTTGAGTGAAAGAGCGGGAAGAATGAGGAACAAATAGAGAGGCTGTGCTATCGTAAATACAATATCCTATGCATTCTAAATTACCGCCCATTTGGAAAAAGAAAATGCAAGAAATATTTACTCTGAGCTGCGCTTCAATAGGTTGGTGGTAGATGGAAGGTCGTGTTGCCCAACAGAGTCCTTTGTCCTTTGAAGAGTGTCTGTGGTGGTGAGCGGGATACTTTGTAGTGTTGTCGTTGTTTGGTAGACGGCATACTCTGTCTGTACTTTCCTAGCCCACGTTTACAGCTGCTGTTGCTAACTCAACTGCTAGGACGTCTCACTTCTTTAGTGAATAAGAGTTCAAAGTTCATACCATTCACAACCAAAGCTCCCGCTGAGGTTGGCTTCCTTCTGTAGTTGACATGTTAGTCCTTTTTAACGTATGGACCGTCGTCCTCACGTCCTCGGAACAGGAGGTTACATTTTCATCAAGAGCTTTATAAAGTGGTAGGAGAGAGGATCATGTTTCATAGTTTACAACCAATGTCTCTTCATGTGTGCGGGCCACTGAGTCGGGCCTAATTCTTCATGAAAACCCAATTCTCACATTTTAGAAGCTAAAATCACATTTCATCCCATCACAAATAATTTCATATTCAAACATTTAAATTGCACAACAATTCCATGTGAATGTGATAACTATAATGTGTAGACTTTCCACTGTAGAGTTTGTCATCCTATCATTGATGAGAATGTCTCAGATGACAACCGAAATGACAACAAATTACCTTCAGAAGTCACATTATTAGTTAGATTGCACACAGGTGGACTTTATTTAAGTGTATTTAAGTGTCATGTGATCTGTCACATGTGATCTGTCACTAACCCTAACCCTAACCCTAACCCTAACCCTAGCTCCTAACCCTAACCCTAGCTCTTAACCCTAACCCTAGCTCCTAACCCTAAACCTAACCCTAGCTCCTAACCCTAACCCTAACCCTAGCTCCTAACCCTAAACCTAACCCTAGATCCTAACCCTAAACCTAACCCTAGCTCCTAACCCTAACCCTAACCCTAGCTCCTAACCCTAACCCTAACCCTAGCTCCTAACCCTAAACCTAACCCTAGCTCCTAACCCTAAACCTAACCCTAGCTCCTAACCCTAAACCTAACCCTAAACCTTACCCTAAACCTAACCCTAGCTCCTAACCCTAACCCTAGCTCCTAACCCTAACCCTAACCCTAGCTCCTAACCCTAAACCTTACCCTAGCTCCTAACCCTAAACCTAACCCTAGCTCCTAACCCTAAACCTAACCCTAGCTCCTAACCCTAACCCCCCATAGAAATAGTTTTGGACCTTGTGGGGACCAACAAAATCTCCCCAGGTGGTAAAACATTCTTTGTTTACAATTCGTATGGGGACTTCTGGTCCCCACAAGAAAAGTTAAACACATTAACAAACAAACACACACACACACAGGCAGGATATTGGTCCTGACCACAGCAGGATATTGGTCCTGACCACAGCAGGATATTGGTCCTGACCACAGCAGGATATTGGTCCTGACCACAGCAGGATATTGGTCCTGACCACAGCAGGATATTGGTCCTGACCACAGCAGGATATTGGTCCTGAACACAGCAGGATATTGGTCCTGAACACAGCAGGATATTGGTCCTGACCACAGCAGGATATTGGTCCTGAACACAGCAGGATATTGGTCCTGACCACAGCAGGATATTGGTCCTGAACACAGTAGGATATTGGTCCTGAACACACGCAGGATATTGGTCCTGACCACAGCAGGATATTGGTCCTGACCACAGCAGGATATTGGTCCTGACCACAGCAGGATATTGGTCCTGAACACAGCAGGATATTGGTCCTGACCACAGCAGGATATTGGTCCTGAACACAGTAGGATATTGGTCCTGAACACACGCAGGATATTGGTCCTGACCACAGCAGGATATTGGTCCTGACCACAGCAGGATATTGGTCCTGACCACAGCAGGATATTGGTCCTGACCACAGCAGGATATTGGTCCTGAACACAGCAGGATATTGGTCCTGACCACAGCAGGATATTGGTCCTGAACACAGCAGGATATTGGTCCTGAACACAGCAGGATATTGGTCCTGACCACAGCAGGATATTGGTCCTGAACACAGCAGGATATTGGTCCTGACCACAGCAGGATATTGGTCCTGAACACAGCAGGATATTGGTCCTGACCACAGCAGGATATTGGTCCTGACCACAGCAGGATATTGGTCCTGACCACAGCAGGATATTGGTCCTGACCACAGCAGGATATTGGTCCTGACCACAGCAGGATATTGGTCCTGACCACAGCAGGATATTGGTCCTGACCACAGCAGGATATTGGTCCTGAACACAGCAGGATATTGGTTGTCATGTTTTGTCATTTATTATCTTGTCTTGTCCCTGTGCTTCCCATTCTATTCGTTTCCCTCTGCTGGTCTTATTAGGTTCTTTCCCTTTTTCTATCCCTCTCTCTCCCCCTCCCTCTCTCACTCTCTCGCTCTCTCTTCTCTCTATCGTTCCGTTCCTGCTCCCAGCTGTTCCTATTCCCCTAATCAATCATTTAGTCTTCCCACACCTGTTCCCGATCCTTTCCCCTGATTAGAGTCCCTATTTCTTCCTTTGTGTTCCGTTCCTGTCCTGTCGGTTCCTTGTCTAGAATTCACCGTGCTGTGTTTGTGTATCGCCCTGTCGTGTCGTGTTTTCCTCAGATGCTGCGTGGTGAGCAGGTGTCTGAGTCTGTCTGGTTCAAGTGCCTTCCCGAGGCAACCTGCTGTTCACCTGCTGTTCAAGATCGAGTCTCCAGTTTGTCCTCGTCATTTCGAGTGAAAGTTGTGTTTTTTGTTTGTATTTACTTTACTGGATTAAAGACTCTGTTTTCGCCAAGTCGCTTTTGGGTCCTCTTTCACCTGCATGACAGAAGGAACCGACCAAGGAATGGACCCAGCGACTTCAGACGCTCGTTACACTGCCGTCGAGATCCAAGGAGCCATGCTCGGCAGACACGAGCAGGAATTGTCTGCTGCTCGCCATGCCGTGGAGAACCTGGCCGCTCAGGTTTCCGACCTCTCTGGACAGTTCCAGAGTCTACGTCTCGTGCCACCTGTTACTTCCTGGCCTGCCGAGCCTCCAGAACCTAGGGTTAATAACCCACCTTGCTACTCCGGGCAGCCCACTGAGTGCCGCTCCTTTCTCACGCAGTGTGAGATTGTGTTCTCTCTCCAACCCAACACATACTCTAGAGAGAGAGCTCGGGTTGCTTACGTCATTTCACTCCTTACTGGCCGGGCTCGAGAATGGGGCACAGCTATCTGGGAGGCAAGGGCTGATTGCTCTAACAAGTTCCAGAACTTTAAAGAGGAGATGATTCGGGTTTTTGACCGTTCAGTTTTTGGTAGGGAGGCTTCTAGGGCCCTGGCTTCCTTATGCCAAGGTGAACGGTCCATAACGGATTATTCTATTGAGTTTCGCACTCTTGCTGCCTCTAGTGAGTGGAACGAGCCGGCGCTGCTCGCTCGTTTTCTGGAGGGACTCCACGCAGTGGTTAAGGATGAGATTCTCTCCCGGGAGGTTCCTTCAGATGTGGACTCTTTGATTGCTCTCGCCATCCGCATAGAACGACGGGTAGATCTTCGTCACCGGGCTCGTGGAAGAGAGCTCGCATCAACGGTGTTTCCCTGCTCCGCATCGCAACCATCTCCCTCCTCTGGCTCAGAGTCTGAGCCCATGCAGCTGGGAGGGATTCGCATCTCGACTAAGGAGAGGGAACGGAGGATCACCAACCGCCTGTGCCTCTATTGCGGAGTTGCTGGACATTTTGTTAATTCATGTCCAGTAAAAGCCAGAGCTCATCTGTAAGCGGAGGGCTACAGGTGAGCGCAACTACTCAAGTCTCTCCATCAAGATCCTGTACTACTTTGTCGGTCCATCTACGCTGGACCGGTTCGGGTGCTACATGTAGTGCCTTGATAGACTCTGGGGCTGAGGGTTGTTTCATGGACGAAGCATGGGTTCGGAAACATGACATTCCTTTCAGAGAGTTAGAGAAGCCTACGCCCATGTTCGCCTTAGATGGTAGTCATCTTCCCAGTATCAGATTTGAGACACTACCTTTAACCCTCACAGTATCTGGTAACCACAGTGAGACTATTTCTTTTTTGATTTTTCGTTCACCGTTTACACCTGTTGTTTTGGGTCATCCCTGGCTAGTATGTCATAATCCTTCTATTAATTGGTCTAGTAATTCTATCCTATCCTGGAACGTTTCTTGTCATGTGAAGTGTTTAATGTCTGCCATCCCTCCCGTTTCTTCTGTCCCTACTTCTCAGGAGGAACCTGGCGATTTGACAGGAGTGCCGGAGGAATATCATGATCTGCGCACGGTCTTCAGTCGGTCCCGAGCCAACTCCCTTCCTCCTCACCGGTCGTATGATTGTAGTATTGATCTCCTTCCGGGGACCACTCCTCCTCGGGGTAGACTATACTCTCTGTCGGCTCCCGAACGTAAGGCTCTCGAGGATTATTTGTCTGTGTCTCTTGACGCCGGTACCATAGTGCCTTCTTCCTCTCCGGCCGGGGCGGGGTTCTTTTTTGTTAAGAAGAAGGACGGTACTCTGCGCCCCTGCGTGGATTATCGAGGGCTGAATGACATAACGGTTAAGAATCGTTATCCGCTTCCCCTTATGTCATCAGCCTTCGAGATTCTGCAGGGAGCCAGGTGCTTTACTAAGTTGGACCTTCGTAACGCTTACCATCTCGTGCGCATCAGAGAGGGGGACGAGTGGAAAACGGCGTTTAACACTCCGTTAGGGCATTTTGAGTACCGGGTTCTGCCGTTTGGTCTCACCAATGCGCCAGCTGTTTTTCAGGCATTAGTTAATGATGTTCTGAGAGACATGCTGAACATCTTTGTTTTTGTCTATCTTGACGATATCCTGATTTTTTCTCCGTCACTCGAGATTCATGTTCAGCACGTTCGACGTGTTCTACAGCGCCTTTTAGAGAATTGTCTCTACGTAAAGTCTGAGAAGTGCTCTTTTCATGTCTCCTCCGTTACTTTTCTCGGTTCCGTTATTTCCGCTGAAGGCATTCAGATGGATTCCGCTAAGGTCCAAGCTGTCAGTGATTGGCCCGTTCCAAGGTCACGTGTCGAGTTGCAGCGCTTTTTAGGTTTCGCTAATTTCTATCGGCGTTTCATTCGTAATTTCGGTCAAGTTGCTGCCCCTCTCACAGCTCTTACTTCTGTCAAGACGTGTTTTAAGTGGTCCGGTTCCGCCCAGGGAGCTTTTGATCTTCTAAAAGAACGTTTTACGTCCGCTCCTATCCTCGTTACTCCTGACGTCACTAGACAATTCATTGTCGAGGTTGACGCTTCAGAGGTAGGCGTGGGAGCCATTCTATCCCAGCGCTTCCAGTCTGACGATAAGGTTCATCCTTGCGCTTATTTTTCTCATCGCCTGTCGCCATCTGAGCGCAACTATGATGTGGGTAACCGTGAACTGCTCGCCATCCGCTTAGCCCTAGGCGAATGGCGACAGTGGTTGGAGGGGGCGACCGTTCCTTTTGTCGTTTGGACAGACCATAAGAACCTTGAGTACATCCGTTCTGCCAAACGACTTAATGCCCGTCAAGCTCGTTGGGCGTTGTTTTTCGCTCGTTTCGAGTTTGTGATTTCTTACCGTCCGGGTAGCAAGAACACCAAGCCTGATGCCTTATCCCGTCTGTTTAGTTCTTCTGTGGCTTCTACTGATCCCGAGGGGATTCTTCCTTATGGGCGTGTTGTCGGGTTAACAGTCTGGGGAATTGAAAGACAGGTTAAGCAAGCACTCACGCACACTGCGTCGCGCGCGCTTGTCCTAGTAACCTCCTTTTCGTTCCTGTTTCCACTCGTCTGGCTGTTCTTCAGTGGGCTCACTCTGCCAAGTTAGCTGGTCATCCCGGTGTTCGAGGCACTCTTGCGTCTATTCGCCAGCGCTTTTGGTGGCCGACTCAGGAGCGTGACACGCGCCGTTTCGTGGCTGCTTGTTCGGACTGCGCGCAGACTAAGTCGGGTAACTCTCCTCCTGCCGGTCGTCTCAGACCGCTCCCCATTCCTTCTCGACCATGGTCTCACATCGCCCTAGACTTCATTACCGGTCTGCCTTTGTCTGCGGGGAAGACTGTGATTCTTACGGTTGTCGATAGGTTCTCTAAGGCGGCACATTTCATTCCCCTCGCTAAACTTCCTTCCGCTAAGGAGACGGCACAAATCATTATCGAGAATGTATTCAGAATTCATGGCCTCCCGTTAGACGCCGTTTCAGACAGAGGCCCGCAATTCACGTCACAGTTTTGGAGGGAGTTCTGTCGTTTGATTGGTGCGTCCGTCAGTCTCTCTTCCGGGTTTCATCCCCAGTCTAACGGTCAAGCAGAGAGGGCCAATCGGACGATTGGTCGCATACTACGCAGCCTTTCTTTCAGAAACCCTGCGTCTTGGGCAGAACAGCTCCCCTGGGCAGAATACGCTCACAATTCGCTTCCTTCGTCTGCTACCGGGTTATCTCCGTTTCAGAGTAGTCTGGGTTACCAGCCTCCTCTGTTCTCATCCCAGCTTGCCGAGTCCAGCGTTCCCTCCGCTCAAGCGTTTGTCCAACGTTGTGAGCGCACCTGGAGGAGGGTGAGGTCTGCACTTTGCCGTTACAGGGCACAGACTGTGAGAGCCGCCAATAAACGCAGGATTAAGAGTCCAAGGTATTGTTGCGGCCAGAGAGTGTGGCTTTCCACTCGCAACCTTCCTCTTACGACAGCTTCTCGTAAGTTGACTCCGCGGTTCATTGGTCCGTTCCGTGTCTCCCAGGTCGTCAATCCTGTCGCTGTGCGACTGCTTCTTCCGCGACATCTTCGTCGCGTCCATCCTGTCTTCCATGTCTCCTGTGTTAAGCCCTTTCTTCGCACCCCGTTCGTCTTCCCTCCCCCCTCCCGTCCTTGTCGAGAGCGCACCTATTTACAAGGTACATAAGATCATGGACATGCGTTCTCGGGGACGGGGTCACCAATACTTAGTGGATTGGGAGGGTTACGGTCCTGAGGAGAGGAGTTGGGTTCCGTCTCGGGACGTGCTGGACCGTTCACTCATTGATGATTTCCTCCGTTGCCGCCAGGATTCCTCCTCGAGTGCGCCAGGAGGCGCTCAGTGAGTGGGGGGTACTGTCATGTTTTGTCATTTATTATCTTGTCTTGTCCCTGTGCTTCCCATTCTATTCGTTTCCCTCTGCTGGTCTTATTAGGTTCTTTCCCTCTTTCTATCCCTCTCTCTCCCCCTCCCTCTCTCACTCTCTCGCTCTCTCTTCTCTCTATCGTTCCGTTCCTGCTCCCAGCTGTTCCTATTCCCCTAATCAATCATTTAGTCTTCCCACACCTGTTCCCGATCCTTTCCCCTGATTAGAGTCCCTATTTCTTCCTTTGTGTTCCGTTCCTGTCCTGTCGGTTCCTTGTCTAGAATTCACCGTGCTGTGTTTGTGTATCGCCCTGTCGTGTCGTGTTTTCCTCAGATGCTGCGTGGTGAGCAGGTGTCTGAGTCTGTCTGGTTCAAGTGCCTTCCCGAGGCAACCTGCTGTTCACCTGCTGTTGAAGATCGAGTCTCCAGTTTGTCCTCGTCATTTCGAGTGAAAGTTGTGTTTTTTGTTTGTATTTACTTTACTGGATTAAAGACTCTGTTTTCGCCAAGTCGCTTTTGGGTCCTCTTTCACCTGCATGACATTGGTCCTGAACACAGCAGGATATTGGTCCTGACCACAGCAGGATATTGGTCCTGACCACAGCAGGATATTGGTAATGAACACAGCAGGATATTGGTCCTGACCACAGCAGGATATTGGTCCTGACCACAGCAGGATATTGGTCCTGACCACAGCAGGAAATAAAAGCTGATATATGCGAATCATATGATGTTCTATTACAGAGGTCGTTGATGATGCAGTACATCTGACATTTTTATTGGTTCACAGTTTAATAACTTCCTGTTGGTTCAGCTTCTTGGGAGTCATGCTTTTAAAAATACTCCCCCCTCTCTCTCTCTCTCTCTCTCTCTCCTTTCCTCTCTTTATCTCTCTCTCTCCCTATATCTCCCCCCATCTCTATGTCCCTCTCTCTCTATCTCTCCCTGTCACTATCTTTTTCTGTCTCTCTCTCTCTGTCTGTCTCTCTCTCTCTCTCTGTCTCTCTCTGTCTGTCTCTCTCTCTCTGTCTCTCTCTCTCTCTCTCTCTCTGTCTCTCTCTCTCTCTGTCTCTCTCTCTCGTATGGGGTTACTAATGAGAGCGTTGTTCCAATGATGAAGCTTTTTTTCCGGGAATCTTTTCTCTCAAATCGTCCATGGCCCTTGGCTGACTCCCCGAGGAAGAATTAATTTAGATACCAGTGTTTGTTAGTCAGATAGGAGTGTGTTTCTGTGTCTGTGTGTCTGTGTGTGTGTGGGAGTGTGAGAGTGAGACATACATGAATGTTTCCCAAATTGACCTCTGGCCGATGCACATAGGAAAGATGTCCTCACCTGTAAAGATCCACAACAACCCCTTCTTTATGAACATCTCTCCCCACTATCCCCCCATCCTTTTATCTCTGGCACCCCAAAACATCATTCTATATCAACCTTCCCCAGCACCACCACCCCAGCCCTGAACCTTCCCTCCCAGCACCCCAACCCCAGCCCTGAACCTTCCCCCAGCACCCCAACCTTGAACCTTCCCCCAGCACCCCAACCTTGAACCTTCCCCCAGCACCCCAACCCTGAACCTTCCCCCAGCACCCCAACCCCAGCCATGAATCTTCCCCCAGCACTCCAACCCCAGCCCTGAACCTTCCTCCAGCACCCCAACCCCAGCCCTGAACCTTCCCCCAGCACCCCAACCCTGAACCTTCCCCCAGCACCCCAACCCCAACCTGAACCTTTTCCCCAGCACCCCAACCCCAAACCTTCCCCCAGCACCCCAACCCCAGCCCTGAACCTTCCCCCAGCACCCCAACCCCAGCCCTGAACCTTCCCCCAGCACCCCAACCCCAGCCCTGAACCTTCCCCCAGCACCCCAACCCCAGCCCTGAACCTTCCCCCAGCACCCCAACCCCAGCCCTGAACCTTCCCCCAGCACCCCAACCCCAGCCCTGAACCTTCCCCAGCACCCCAACCCCAGCCCTGAACCTTCCCCCAGCACCCCAACCCCAGCCCTCAACCTACCCCCAGCACCCCAACCCCGAAACTTCCCCCAGCACCCCAACCCCAAACCTTCCCCAGCACCCCAACCCCAGCCCTGAACCTTCCCCCAGCACCCCAACCCCAGCCCTGAACCTTCCCCCAGCACCCCAACCCCAGCCCTGAACCTTCCCCCAGCACCCCAACCCCAGCCCTGAACCTTCTCCCAGCACCCCAACCCCAAACCTTCCCCCAGCACCCCAACCCTGAACCTTCCCCCAGCATCCCAACCCTGAACCTTCCCCCAGCACCCCAACCCCAGCCCTGAACCTTCCCCCAGCACCCCAACCCCAACCCTGAACCTTCCTCCAGCACCCCAAACCCCAAACCTTCCCCCAGCACCCCAACCCCAAACCTTCCCCCAGCACCCCAACCCCAGCCCTGAACCTAATAATAATAATAATAATAATATATGCCATTTAGCAGACGCTTTTATCCAAAGCGACTTACAGTCATGTGTGCGTATGGTTGGTCCCGGGGATCGAACCCACTACGCTGGCGTTACAAGCGCCATGCTCTACCAACTGAGCTACAGAAGGACCACAACCCCAGCCCTGAAACTTCCCCCAGCACCCCAACCCCAACCCTGAACCTTCCCCCAGCACCCCAACCCCAACCCCAGCCCTGAACCTTCCCCCAGCATCCCAACCCCAGCCCCAAAGCTTCCCCCAGCACCCCAACCCTTCCCCTAGCACCCCAACCCCAACCCCAGCCCTGAACCTTCCCCCAGCACCCCAACCCCAAACCTTCCCCCAGCACCCCAACCCCAACCCCAGCCCTGAACCTTCCCCCAGCAGCTCCACCACCAGCAATGCCTCCCTCCCTCCCCCACTGCCTAACACCCACCGCACACACACTCACAAGTACATAACTTATGCCATAGTGACAATGATGCATTTGAGTCCCGAGACACCACACACTATCTCAGAGGGTAACCAGGTGTGTAATTAGAGTGAGATTAGAGTGAGATCTGATAACCTCCTCCAACCCTCTCTGCCACCCCCCCTCTCTCTCTCCCTCTCCGACACCCTCCCCCTCTCTGTCTCTCTCTTCCTCTCGTCTTCTCTCACTCGCTCGCTCCCTCTCTCTCTCCCCCCTCTTTCTCTCTCTCCCTCTGTCTCTCTCTTTCTTTTCTTTCTCAGTCTCTCTCTCTTTTTCTTTTTGTTTAGGAAAGTGTTTTCATTGACAAACTAAATGCCTTGAAGCCTGTCTTAGAAGACCAGGTGACAATGATGTAATTTGACCCTTCACTCTTGGCGGGTATGAGAGCATATCTGTGTGTGATGAGCCAGCTCCACTCCTCCGCTCCTCTTAAACAGTATGGTTGTGTAAACTGGGTTGACTGGCTGCCATGTTATGTGGTGTGTTATGTAGAGAGAGGGAGAGAGGGAGAGGGGGAGAGAGAGGAGAGGGAGAGATAGAGGGAGAGGAGCAAGACAGAGAAGGAGAAATAGAGAAATAGAGAGGGGGTGGGAGAGGGAGAGAGGGAGAGGGGGAGAGATGGAGAGAGAGAGAGGAGCAAGACAGAGCAAGACAGAGAGAGAGAGAGAGAGAGAGAGAGAGAGAGAGAGAGAGAGAGAGAGAGAGAGAGAGAGAGAGAGAGAGAGAGAGAGGAGAGAGAGAGAGAGAGAGAGAGAGAGAGAGAGAGAGAGAGAGAGAGAGAGAGAGAGAGAAAGGAGCAAGACAGGGAGAGAGAGAGAGAGAGAGAGAGAGAGAGAGAGAGAGAGAGAGAGAGAGAGAGAGAGAGAGAGAGAGAGAGAGAGCAAGACAGGGAGAGAGAGAGAGAGACAGAGAGAGAGAGAGAGAGAGAGAGAGAGGAGAGAGAGAGAGAGAGAGAGAGAAAGGAGCAAGAGAGAGAGAGGAGAGAGAGAGAGAGAGAGAGAGAGAGAGAGAGAGAGAGAGAGAGAGAGAGAGAGAGAGAGAGAGAGAGAGAGAGAGAGAGAGAGAAGGAAAGGAAGGGAGCAAGACTGAGAAAGAGAGAGAGAGAGAAAGGGAGAGAGTGTGAACTTGTGATGCTCGGAGCCCTCTGCTCAGACCACTACACCACTGCCATTCACAATGCTCCAGCACGCCGTGAGATTACCTGATGAATACTTGATGATACTTGATGATACTTGATGATACCTGATGATACTTGATGATACTTGATGATACTTGATGATACTTGATGATACCTGATGATACTTGATCAAGATGGCTGCTGACATGATGCTCCAGTAGAAATACCATTCAATCTACTGCACCATGCAGGCGGCGCTTCTCAATAGTCTGATGTACACTTGATCTGGTGCTTCTAGGGGCGCTTCTCAATAGTCTGATGTACACTTGATCTGGTGCTTCTAGGGGCGCTTCTCAATAGTCTGGTGTACACTTGATCTGGTGCTTCTAGGGGCGCTTCTCAATAGTCTGATGTACACTTGATCTGGTGCTTCTAGGGGCGCTTCTCAATAGTCTGATGTACACTTGATCTGGTGCTTCTAGGGGCGCTTCTCAATAGTCTGATGTACACTTGATGACCAAAAATATGTGGATACCTACTTGTCGAACATCTCATTCCAAAATCATGTGTGTTAATATGGAGTTAACAGACAGTTGGTCCCCACTTTGCTGCTATAATGGTACCGGAGTGCCAAGTCTGGGACCAAAAGGTTCCTGAACAGCTTCTACCCCCAAGCCATCAGACTGCTGAACAGCTTCTACCCACCAAGCCATCAGACTGCTGAACAGCTTCTACCCACCAAGCCATCAGATTGCTGAACAGCTTCTACCCCCAAGCCATCAGACTGCTGAACAGCTTCTACCCACCAAGCCATCAGACTGCTGAACAGCTTCTACCCCCAAGCAATCAGACTGATGAACAGCTTCTACCCCCCCCAAGCCATCAGATTGCTGAACAGCTTCTACCCACCAAGCCATGAGACTGCTGAACAGCTTCTACCCCCAAGCCATCAGACTGCTGAACAGCTTCTACCCACCAAGCCATCAGACTGCTGAACAGCTTCTACCCACCAAGCCATCAGATTGCTGAACAGCTTCTACCCCCAAGCCATCAGACTGCTGAACAGCTTCTACCCACCAAGCCATCAGACTGCTGAACAGCTTCTACCCCCAAGCAATCAGACTGATGAACAGCTTCTACCCCCAAGCCATCAGATTGCTGAACAGCTTCTACCCACCAAGCCATGAGACTGCTGAACAGCTTCTACCCCCAAGCCATCAGACTGCTGAACAGCTTCTACCCACCAAGCCATCAGACTGCTGAACAGCTTCTACCCACCAAGCCATCAGATTGCTGAACAGCTTCTACCCCCAAGCCATCAGATTGCTGAACAGCTTCTACCCCCAAGCCATCAGACTGCTGAACAGCTTCTATCCCCCAAACCATTAGACTGCTGAACAGCTTCTACCTCCAAGCCATGAGACTGCTGAACAGCTTCTACCCCCAAGCCATCAGACTGCTGAACAGCTTCTACCCCCAAGCCATCAGACTGCTGAACAGCTTCTACCCCCAAGCAACCAGACTGCTGAACAGCTTCCACCCCGAGCCATCAGACTGCTGAACAGCTTCTACCCACCAAGCCATCAGACTGCTGAACAGCTTCTACCCCCAAGCCATGAGACTGCTGAACAGCTTCTACCCACCAAGCCATGAGACTGCTGAACAGCTTCTACCCCCAAGCCATCAGACTGCTGAACAGCTTCTACCCACCAAGCCATCAGACTGCTGAACAGCTTCTACCCACCAAGCCATCAGATTGCTGAACAGCTTCTACCCCCAAGCCATCAGATTGCTGAACAGCTTCTACCCCCAAGCCATCAGACTGCTGAACAGCTTCTATCCCCCAAACCATTAGACTGCTGAACAGCTTCTACCTCCAAGCCATGAGACTGCTGAACAGCTTCTACCCCCAAGCCATCAGACTGCTGAACAGCTTCTACCCCCAAGCCATCAGACTGCTGAACAGCTTCTACCCCCAAGCAACCAGACTGCTGAACAGCTTCCACCCCGAGCCATCAGACTGCTGAACAGCTTCTACCCACCAAGCCATCAGACTGCTGAACAGCTTCTACCCCCAAGCCATGAGACTGCTGAACAGCTTCTACCCACCAAGCCATCAGACTGCTGAACAGCTTCTACCCACCAAGCCATCAGACTGCTGAACAGCTTCTACCCACCAAGCCATCAGACTGCTGAACAGCTTCTACCCACCAAGCCATCAGACTGCTGAACAGCTTCTACCCACCAAGCCATCAGACTGCTGAACAGCTTCTACCCACCAAGCCATGAGACTGCTGAACAGCTTCTACCCACCAAGCCATGAGACTGCTGAACAGCTTCTACCCACCAAGCCATCAGACTGCTGAACAGCTTCTACCCACCAAGCCATCAGACTGCTGAACAGCTTCTACCCACCAAGCCATGAGACTGCTGAACAGCTTCTACCCCCAAGCCATCAGACTGCTGAACAGCTTCTACCCCCCGCCCCAAGCCATGAGACTGCTGAACAGCTTCTACCCCCCGCCCCAAGCCATCAGACTGCTGAACAGCTTCTACCCCCCAAGCCATGAGACTGCTGAACAGCATCTACCCCCCCCAAGCCATGAGACTGCTGAACAGCTTCTACCCCCCCCCAAGCCATGAGACTGCTGAACAGCTTCTACCCCCCCAAGCCATGAGACTGCTGAACAGCTTCTGTCCCCCCCCCAAGCCATGAGACTGCTGAACAGCTTCTCCGCCCCCCCCCCCCCCCCCAAGCCATGAGACTGCTGAACAGCTTCTACCCCCCCCAAGCCATGAGACTGCTGAACAGCTTCTACCCCCCCCCCCAAGCCATGAGACTGCTGAACAGCTTCTACCCCCCCCCAAGCCATGAGACTGCTGAACAGTTAATCAAATGGCATCTGGACTACTTACACTGACCCCCCTCCCTCTATTTGTTTTGTACACTGCTGCTACTTGCTGTTTATTATCTATGCATAGTCACTTCACAAACACACTCCATGTACAAATGACCTCTAACCTGTACCCCCATACACTGACTTGGTACCGGTACCCCCTGTATATAGCCTCATTACTAACCTGTACCCCCACACACTGACTATGATTCCATATGATTCTACATGACATTGACTTCTACCTAACATTGACTTGGTACTGGTACCCCCTGTATATAGCCTCATTACTAACCTGTACACCCACAAACTGACTTGGTACCGGTACCCCCTGTATATAGCCTCCACATTGACTCTGTACCGGTACCCCCTGTATATAGCCTCCACATTGACTCTGTACCGGTAACCCCTGTATATAGCCTCCACATTGACTCTGTACCGGTACCCCCTGTATATAACCTCCACATTGACTCTGTACCGGTACCCCCTGTATATAGCCTCCACATTGACTCTGTACCGGTACCCCCTGTATATAACCTCCACATTGACTCTGTACCGGTACCCCCTGTATATAGTCTCCACATTGACTCTGTACCGGTACCCCCTGTATATAGCCTCCACATTGACTCTGTACCGGTACCCCCTGTATATAGCCTCCACATTGACTCTGTACCGGTACCCCCTGTATATAGCCTCCACATTGACTCAGTACTGGTACCCCCTGTATATAGCCTCCACATTGACTCTGTACCGTAACACCCTGTATATAGTCTCCACATTGACTCTGTACCAGTACCCCCTGTATATAGCCTCCACACTGACTCTGTATCGGTACCCCCTGTATATAGCCTCCACATTGACTCTGTACCGGTACCCCCTGTATATAGCCTCCACATTGACTCTGTACCGGTACCCCCTGTATATAGCCTCCACATTGACTCTGTACCGGTACCCCCTGTATATAGCCTCCACATTGACTCTGTACCGGTACCCCCTGTATATAGCCTCCACATTGACTCTGTACCGGTACCCCCTGTATATAGCCTCCACATTGACTCTGTACTGGTACCCCCTGTATATAGCCTCCACATTGACTCTGTACCGGTACCCCCTGTATATAGCCTCCACATTGACTCTGTACCGGTACCCCCTGTATATAGCCTCCACATTGACTCTGTACCGGTACCCCCTGTATATAGTCTCCACATTGACTTGGTACCGGTACCCCCTGTATATAGCCTCCACATTGACTCTGTACCGGTACCCCCTGTATATAGTCTCCACATTGACTTGGTACCGGTACCCCCTGTATATAGCCTCCACATTGACTCTGTACCGGTACCCCCTGTATATAGCCTCCACATTGACTCTGTACCGGTACCCCCTGTATATAGCCTCCACATTGACTCAGTACCGGTACCCCCTGTCTATAGCCTCATTACTAACCTGTACACCCACAAACTGACTTGGTACTGGTACCCCCTGTATATAGCCTCCACATTGACTCTGTACCGGTACCCCCTGTATATAGCCTCCACATTGACTCTGTACCGGTACCCCCTGTATATAGCCTCCACATTGACTCTGTACCGGTACCCCCTGTATATAGTCTCCACATTGACTCTGTACCGGTACCCCCTGTATATAGCCTCCACATTGACTCTGTACCGGTACCCCCTGTATATAGTCTCCACATTGACTCTGTACCGGTACCCCCTGTATATAGCCTCCACATTGACTCTGTACCGGTACCCCCTGTATATAGCCTCCACATTGACTCAGTACCGGTACCCCCTGTCTATAGCCTCATTACTAACCTGTACACCCACAAACTGACTTGGTACTGGTACCCCCTGTATATAGCCTCATTACAAACCTGTACCCCCACAAACTGACTTGGTACCGGTACCCCCTGTATATAGCCTCATTACAAACCTGTACCCCCACAAACTGACTTGGTACCGGTACCCCCTGTATATAGCCTCATTACTAACCTATACCCCCACAAACTGACTTGGTATCGGTACCTCCTGTCTATAGCCTCATTACTAACCTATACCCCCACAAACTGACTTGGTACCGGTACCTCCTGTCTATAGCCTCATTACTAACCTGTACCCCCACACACTGACTTGGTACCGGTACCCCCTGTATATAGCCTCAGTATTGTTATTTTATTGTGTTACTTTTTATTTATTTTTTTACTTTAGTTTATTTGGCAAGTATTTTCTTAACTCTTCTTGAACTGCACTGTTGGTTAAGGGCTTGTAAAGTAAGCATTTCACGGTAAAGTCTACACATGTTTTATTCGGCGAATGTGACAAATAAAGTTTGATTTATTTTGATAACAGCCTCCATTATTCTGTGAAGACGTTTCACTAGATGTTGGAACATTGCTGAGGGGACTTGCTTCCATTAGGCCTGACTCGCAGTCGGCATTCCAATTTATCTCAAAGGTGTTCGACGAGGTTGAGGCCAGAGCTCTGTGCAGGACAGTCAAGATCTTCCACACCGATCTTGACAAACCATTTCTCTATTGGCCTCTCTTTGTGCACGGGGGCATTGTCATGCTAAAACAGTAAAGATTTCCCTTCACTGGAACGAAGAGGCCCGAACCAAGAAAAACAGCCCCAAACCATTATACCTCCTCCACCAAACTTTACAGTGGCTATATGCATTGGGGCAGGTAGCGTTCTCCTGGCATCTGCTAAATCCAGATTCATCCGTCACGCTGACAGATGGTGAAGTGTGATTCATCACTCCAGAGAACACGTTTCCACTGCTCCAGAGTCTAATGGCGGTGAGCTTTACACCACTCCAGCCAACACTTGGCATTGCGCATGGTGATCTTAGGCTTGGGTGCGGCTGCTCGGCCACGGAAACCCATGTCATGAAGTTCTTGTATCGACGTTTCTTCCAGAGGCAGTTTGGAACTCGGTAGTGAGTGTTGCAATCGAGGACAGACAATTTATACACGCTACGCGCTTCAGCATTCTGCGGTCCCGTTCTGTGAGCTTGTGTGGCCTACCTCTGAGTCATTGTTGCTCCGAGATGTTTTCACTTCACAATAAGAGCTCTTACAGTTGACCGGGGGGAAGCTCTAGCAGGGCACACATTTGACAAACTTGACTTGTTGAAACAGTGGCATCCTATGACACTTTAAAAGTCACTGGGCTCTTCAGTAAGGCCATTCTACAGCCTACGGAGATTGCATGGCTGTGTGCTCGATTTTATCCATCGCCATCCACAATGCACTAGCCATATGTAAGCCTCCATCGCCATCCACAATGCACTAGCCATATGCAAGCCTCCATCGCCATCCACAATGCACTAGCCATATGTAAGCCTCCATCGCCATCCACAATGCACTAGCCATATGCAAGCCTCCATCGCCATCCACAATGCACTAGCCATATGTAAGCCTCCATCGCCATCCACAATGCACTAGCCATATGCAAGCCTCCATCGCCATTCACAATGCACTAGCGCCATATGCAAGCCTCTATATCCCAGCCTATAGGGCTGGGATATAGAACTGGGGCTGGGGTATAGGGCTGGGGCTGGGGCTGGGGTATAGGGCTGGGGTACAGGACTTGGGCTGGGGTATAGGGCTGGGGTATAGGGCTGGGGCTGGGGTATAGGGCTGGGGTATAGGGCTGGGGTATAAGGCTGGGGTATAGGGCTGGGGTATAGGGCTGGGGTATAGGGCTGGGGTATAGGACTTGGGGTATATGGCTGGGGTCTAGGGCTTGGCCTGGAGTATAGGGCTGGGGTACAGGGCTGGGGTACAGGGCTGGGGTACAGGGCTGGGGTACAGGGCTTGGCCTGGGGTATAGTGCTTGGCCTGGGGTATAGGGCTTGGCCTGGGGTATAGGGCTGGGGTATAGGGCTGGGGTATAGGGCTGGGGTATAGGGCTGGGGTATAGGACTTGGGCTGGGGTCTAGGGCTGGGGTACAGGACTTGGGCTGGGGTATAGGGCTGGGGTATAGGGCTGGGGTACAGGACTTGGGCTGGGGTATAGGGCTGGGGTATAGGGCTGGGGCTGGGGTATAGGGCTGGGGTATAGGGCTGGGGTATAAGGCTGGGGTATAGGGCTGAGGTATAGGGCTGGGGTATAGGGCTGGGGTATAGGGCTGGGGTATAGGACTTGGGGTATATGGCTGGGGTCTAGGGCTTGGCCTGGAGTATAGGGCTGGGGTACAGGGCTGGGGTACAGGGCTGGGGTACAGGGCTGGGGTACAGGGCTTGGCCTGGGGTATAGTGCTTGGCCTGGGGTA